>NC_142744.1:13825000-14125000 GCF_051943395.1 Hippocampus bargibanti | reverse complement strand
AACATTAATAAAACCACATGCCATAAAAGGGTTTGTTTCCTCATGGCTGTGCCTTTTGCCGCCCAAAAATATGTGCGTCGTCACGGTGACAATGGATGACATCATCATGCCTGTGCTGTATGACGCCATGTGTAGATATTACTACAACAAGCGCATCCTGCACAAGACCAAAGGCAAGCGATTCACATACAAGTTCAACTTCAGCCAACTCGTCTTGGTCAACTTCCACCTGCCGCCATCTTGTCACTGTCTGCCACCATCGTGCCATCAGGTCTTCATTTTCTCTCCTCTCTCTTTGTCTCTATCTATCTATCTATCTATCTATCTATCTATCTATCTATCTATCTATCTATCTATCTATCTATCTATCTATCTATCTATCTATCTATCTATCTATCTATCTATCTATCTATCTATCTATCTATCTATCTATCTATCTATCTATCTATCTATCTATCTATCTCGCTCTCTGTCTTTCTCTCTGTTTCCGTCTGTCTCTCTCTCTGTCTCTCATTCTGTCTCTCTCTGTCTTTCTCTCTGCCTCTCCTTCTCTTTCTGTGATTCTCTCTCTTCCTCACTTTGTCGCTCTCTGTGTGTCTCTTTCTCTATTTCTCTCTCTCTCTCTCTCTCTCTGTCTTTCTCTCTTTCTGTCTGTCTCTTTCTCTCTCTCTCTCTCTCTCTCTCTCTCTCTCTCTCTCTCTCTCTCTCTCTCTCTTACTCGATTTGTCTCTCTGTCTTTCTCTATTTGTCACTCTCTATTTGTCTCTCTCTTTGTGCCCCTGTCTCTCTCTCTCTCTCTCTCTCTGGCTTTCTCTTTTTTTCTCTCTCCCCCCCCCCCCCCCTCTCTCTCTATCTCACTGCATTATTTTAACTCTCCACGTTACTGGTGACTGTTGCACGACCTTGACATGATGCATCGGGAGCTAAAAATATGTTTTAATTTTTTTTTAACCACTGTAGTAACAGAGTGAAACTTTTGACATCAAGACGCACACACATAAAAGAAATCATTTCCGCCCCAAATTATTCTAACATATAGTAACTGATGAACCCCTTGGCCATCAAGATGGGTCTTCCACATCATCCTTCATGCCTCCTTCCATCCATCCTCCAGATGCTGCCGAGCCACCCTATTGGTTTCGCTGTCCTCCCTAACGGGAGCGGGCTTCCGGTGCAGGCATCCCGACTTCCCCTCCAACCATGGTGTCTCCCTCATCATCCTTATACTCCACCATTTGTTCCACAGCCACCATTTATCCAGACACCCTCACCTTACATTACTTGGCGGGACCGCCTCAGTGGCCTGAGACTCGGGAAGCAAACTTCACGAGAGGAGGATGGAGGGCTTTGACACCAGCACCATAAAGTTGTACTGAATTATTTTTGTAGATTTATCATCCTGCTTTCTCCTGAAAACAACAGATCACACTCACAACGTGGAATGTGTGTGCGTGCGTGTGTGTGCGTGCTGCGTGTGAATGAGTGAATGACTGTAAGAGTGAGTGAGACGGGGAGAGTTAAACAAAAGTTATCGCTATCTTTGTGTGTTTTACGACAATAAATACGCATTCCAACATTTTCTTTCGGTTTTGATTTGTAATTTGTTTATATGTAGCGCTCCGGCACGGCAGGGGACAGCAGCTCCTTTCAGGGACACTTGTTGAGGCAGAGATTCACCGAAGAAAGACCTTGACTTTGATTTTTCTTGGGTTGAGATGGAGCCACGATTTCATAGATTAATACAAATTTATCGTCGTCTGTTAATTATGTTTAAACAAGTCTTAATCATAATGTATTTACTTAAAAAGCATCAAGTTTACAAAATCCATATGCTACAGATATCTGATTTCAATAACGAGGACTAAAAAACGTTTATCGAGTATGTTCCCCGCCAAGCCAGTGTTCTTCATAGGCGATCTTTGATAGAAGCGGCAATTTTGGCGCGGAATATTCCAAGTGTTTATGTGTGTGTAAACGACAGAGCGGCAGTTTGTGTCCTTGTTTGTGGATTACAGTAGACGTAACTTTGTTGTTATCGCCGATATAGCTATTTAACATTTTAAAACGACGCTTCGGGGGGAAGTCTGTGGACAACATGCAGCGCAGCATCGCGTGAGTAGTGACGAATGTTTTCCTGACTGCTACTAGACCGAGGTTGCCTCACTTTTTAAATAGTCAACAGTTAAGCAACCAGAATGCCTTTAATATGCCATCAGTATATTTTGATGTTAATATGTTGATTTGGTGTGGGTTATTTTGCCTCTTCGTCAAGCTAACGCCGCCTGTTGTTAAATGTGACGTCACAGGAAACGCGGAAAAGCAACTGCGAGGGCAGGGGTGCTCACACGTTTTCAGTTTGGATTGGATTTGCCTTTATTAGTCACGCAGTGGAGAAATGTACATTTCACGGCAGCAATGATATGAACGAAAAACAAAATACATCAGCTGCTGAAAAGGCAGCCACTCTGGAAAGGCACCATCTCGAAATCAAAAGAACAAAAAACACAAACAAATAATATGACAACGCAAAAACGCAGTCATTCATTCATAAGAACTTTGTGTACCCTCTTTGTTACATGAAGACGAAGCTTCAGCATCCATTGACGAAAAGAGATTGTCTCACATCTCCTGTCCCACGTAAATCCGCTTCGATTTCAAGCCGCGACAGTTCCACATATGCATTGGCACTCCGCTGACGCTCTTCTCATCACGGGCTGTTGATACTTGCACTATGTACAGTTTTTTTTATGAAACAGTTTTGCACATTTACAGTATACAGTTGACATTTTTATTTTACTATGCTTAGAATATCTTGTTTTCTATCCTTTCACCCCCAACCCATCCCTTTTCAAATTGCTGCTGTAGACTGCAAATATAACCTTTGTGGGACAAATAAAGGTTTTCTGATTCTGATAACCGCATATGTTGCACAATATAATTTGGTCAATTTGTTTGACATTCCTGAGTTCACTCTGATTGTGAAAAAATGTCAGTGATACTTTTTCCTTCTTACTTGGTCCAGCTCCCCCACTCATTTTTATACCCTATGTTGCATTTAACTCATTCACTGACATTCACAAATGTATTCGGGAATTGAAAATATGACATTCCCGAATTTGTTCGGATTTTGTTTTTTCATTCTTGAGTGCCGATAAAACACTGGCCATGGCCTCTAGCAATATTTTTTTCTTTTCCACTAGGGGGAGGCATTTCATCTGTTCCATGTTAGCGCTTTGTTCCAACTTCAGCTGTTGTTAACGCGCTATATAAACCAATATGGTCCTCGTGCCTGCCACAATGTAACTAATGACTAGCTTGTTAACTTTGCAAGGCTCAGATTTGTTGTTTGAGCTCGCACAGTGTACCTAATAATGAGATGTCATCTGATTGGTTGTCCGGTGTATCAATCAAGTGAAGTTATGGTTGATCGGCTGACGTCTGGTTCTTTTCCATACAACTCAAATTTATTTGTGTAGGGTCAGTTCATGACAATTTCACATCACCTTGTCACGCGAACTACCAATAGTATCTTGGAGATCGACTGGTCGGTCGCGATCGACGTATTGAGTGCCCCTGTGCTAGGGACTCAACCTGAGGTATCTGTGTAATGTTAAATCTTACATTTTCAATGAGACAATCTCTGAGGCATGACACGTAATGTGTTAATTATATTTTATTACTAATCACAAAAGAAGTTCTGTGCTCAAGGCAAGTTATTGACTTTTTTCTTGTTCTTCTAGATCCTTTTTTCAATCCAAGGTGAAGGACAAGGATGTACAGAAGACAGCCAGTGATGAGAATGTAGCAAAGTAAGTTTTCAAATATTGTTTTGTTTTCCAGGTTGGATTTAGATTAGATTACGTTAGCCTTTATTAGTCTCACAGTGCACTGACGAAAAATAAAATAAGACAACTCTATTCATACAGCCCTTTAAAAAGGAAAAAAAATCATAATGCCTTCTGTGGCTCCATTTTTTGATCAGTACCTCCATTTTGTGATTAGTACCTCCAGTTGCATCTGGTTTGCAGTTAGAGGAGTTCAAAGAGGTAACATGGAGTAAAACACTGAGATATTAAGATCAACTCGAAAATATTCACGAAGTCAGTGAAGAGAGGCCCTCCGACGAACTGTGGTTAGCAATGTTGGTGGTGTTTTACAGGCCTGCCAGAAGCCCACTGAAGTCCCAAAACAGGGTCCACCAAGAGGACTCACCAATCAAGAAGGTTTCCAAACGCACTCGGTGCATTTTAGACAGCGACGAGGAAGAAGTTGTGAACAATGACAAGCAAGTCCAAGAGGACGACTTCAAGGCGGTGTCATCACCTCTTCCGGCGCCTCCCCTGCCCACTGCCATTCCTTCCACACCCACCTCGTCCATGTCCCCCGGAACCCCCAACTCTGTCTCGTCTTCTGAAGGCATCAGCAAACGCAAGACGGGTAACAGAAAGTTGGAGCGACTAAAATATTTAGTGACTTATTTATTGAAATCGTTTTTTTCTTACTCCCTCTTTTGTAGCCAGGAAAATGTTCCCCAAGAGGAAGCTGGATGACAGCAGCAGTGACAGTCAAAAGGAGGATGAGGCCAACACCAAGGTTCCGCCGGCGGATGATAGTCAGCGGAAGAAACGAGCCCGACTGTGCGATGGTGACACAGGTCAGTGAAGTCAACAACTGTGAAATACAATTAAAATACAAAAAACGACCATATTTTCCCCACTAAAAGGCCTACTGAAAACTCTTCCGTTTTCTTAAAAGCCATAAAATCCAATACTCCTTGTGTATGGTCATTACGGTAATATTTCGTCCCCAAAATGGCTCCTTGAAAAACACATGCGTATAACGCAGAGTTCAAACGGAAGGTGATTGGTTGCACAGTTGAACACGGGAATAGAGCAGCAGCGAGAGACTTCACGAGTCAATGGTGCAGAAGTGGCAGAAGCAACAAGACGATGGGCACAGTTGGAAGACCATATCGCACAGTGTGTTGTGCAGCAGAGAGCAGCGAGTATTAGTGTCTGTACAGTCACAATTCAAAAAAGCAAGCACTCTGCACATGAAGTTAAAATAAAAGAAGTTAGTGGCGGTCCTTCTTGTGCTTTCGGTTTATGAAATGACTTCATCACTATCCGACTTTCGCAGCAACTGCTTCAACACTTTAAAGAACAGCTGGCCACTTTCTACGCAGACTATAAATATCAGTGAAAATAGATCCAACCAGGGCATGTTGTGAATATGGATATTAACGTAACTATTCTTGTTGCTTTGCACTATTCCGAGTGATATTATGGTTGCACTTTCATTTGATTTGCCGTCACAATATTAGACTGTTTCCACCACGTGAAAAAATGTTGCACTAACTCTTCTAAATAACTGTTGTTTAACTGACTGTCAGTGTCTAAAGTGGTGCAGACTGTCCCCAACTTATGAACGAGATACGTTCCGAACGGTCATTTGTAAGGTGAATTCGTTTGTAAATTGCTTCAGTGCTATATTTTGCATGGAATGTATGTTTAACGCTTGTATAATTATGTTTAAGGTTTATATAAGTATGAGTATGTTTAAGGTTTATATAAGTATGTTTAAGGCTTGTATATATAACCTGTATTGGTTTGTACTGCAAAATAAACATTTAATAAAATGTATGCCCTATAAAGAGATGTACATGTACGACTGGGGAGAATACAGTGATACCTTGGCTTGCGAACTTAATTGGTTTCCAGACAGATTGTGTAAGGCGAAAAGTGTGTATCCAAATATTAATTTCCCATAGGAAACCAGTAAAATGAGAATAATCCGTTCTCGGGTCCCCATAAAACCTAATTTCCTACTTTTTAATTTTCTAAACCATAAAACTACACAAAATATACCTTATTTTATGTATAATAAATGTGATATTGTATTTTTATTAAATAAATAAACTGTACAGTGTAATAAAGTCGTTTTATTTACCTTTGTGATGGTCGTTGATGGCTTGATGGAATGGAGTGGCCGGTTTCATCAGCATTAAACACTTGATGAGGAACGTAGCCTTCTTTCACAATCTTGAAGAATGATTCCTTGTAAGGTTTGCCAGTGTTATCGTCAGAACTGGCTGCTTGACCATGACGAATGACACTATGAATCCCTGTACGATGCTTAAAGTTCTTGAACCATCCGTGGCTAGCCTTGAAATCATCAATGCATGACGAACTTCCAGGTTGCCTCTTGATGATATCGGAGTGAAGTTGCCGTGCTTTCTCTGCGATAATTTTACCTAGCTCCTCCTCAATTGTGTTCTATTTAGCTGGGTTGATAGCTGTTTGCATCAAGTGTACATATGGCACGTGCGGCTTATTTGTGGAGCCTGATTGATGGGATATTTTAACGTTGCAGTCTACACTCTGCCTTTAAACTATCAAAGTTGAAACAAGTCCAAATTTCACTGTTTTCTATCCATCCTCTCTCTCTCTCTCTCTCTCTCTCTCTCTCTCTCTCTCTCTCTCTCTCTCTCTCTCTCTCTCTCTCTCTCTCTCTCTCTCTCTCTCTCTCTGTCGTCTGCCTATCTATTTAATGTTAGCCCCCTTACTGCTGCGTTTTTGACCAATCACGTGCGGCTTTAACCAAGACTGGGGGCGGGGAATAGAGGACAAAAGTCCGCTCCCATTTCCTTGTTTGGAGAAGGGGGGGGGGGGGCTCATTCTCTCTCTGTCGTCTGCCTATCTATTTCATGTTTGCAGCTCTGTGTTTCTGTAAACCCCCCCTTACTGCTGCATTCTTGACCAATCCCGTGTGGCTTTAAGACTGGGGGCGGGAATAGAGGACAAAAAAAGTCTGCTACCATTTCCTTGTTTGGAGAACGGGCTCGTTAACGAACGACACATCACTCATTGTTGCGCTCCGTGTGCATCCCAAAAAATAGTTTGTATGCCAAGATTAAATTCTCGTGAATTTAATCTTGAAAAAGCCGAAAAGTTCATTAGCCAAGGCGTTCGTCAGCCGAGGTATCACTGTACTACATATGTTACTACAGAAATGTTTGCATGTACCATTGTTTGTAACTCGAATGTACATAAGTAGGGGAGTGTCTGTAATGTTTTAATGTGAAAAAAGAATGCAGTGGGGCCTCGGTTTACAAACGCCTTACGAACGTTAAATTCATGAAAATTAAACCTTGGATTAAGCACTACTTTTCGCAATACACACTCCCACCCTGGCTGGCGGAGCAATCTTCGGCGGAAGAACACCAAAGCACACGACCGAACAGCGCCCCAGCTGGCCTACCTTTCCACACCCCCTTTCTATGAGTGCACACGTCGATCGTCTTCAACGATACTTTTGCTTTTATGGGACCGAAAAAGACCCCACCACAGGCTCGTGTTCAGCCAAAGAAGACAAAACATAATTAGAGTCAAAGAGAAGGATAACATTGAGAAACACAAACGAGGTGTGTGTTTGTGGCGTCACAGGTGCGCACCGCGGCTTTCACGTGAATCTCAGCCTGACACATTTCCCACGCTGTATGTCACTTCCCTGAGAGTAACTTTCTACCTACTACCATTCTACAAATAAAGAGCCCAGTACCGATATGCTAAGTCCACCATTGCTACACAAAGGCGTTATTTACTCGATGCTTTCACGTGACTAATGACACTGAACTTGTCACGTACGAGGTGACAGCTGGGACGGGGGTCGCCGCTCCCGAACTCCGCCAGCTGCTGTCAATCCCCTGATCACCGATACTGGGACATTTCAACGAGTCGCTGTCACTTCACCAGTGACATGACTACGGCGCCTCGCCAGTGTCTTGGACTTGCCAGCACAAGAGTTTGCTTCGCCCGAGGTGATTGTTAGCCGCGATCGCTTGTTGCTTTCCGGGATCGCAAGTCTTTTCACCCCCGCGTGCCATTTTATTTTGCCCAGCTTGATAGGCTGGACGGATCGCCCCCGCCTGCCTTGATTTGTGGCGTCATTCTTGCGCCTTTTGTTGTAATAAAATCTCTGCCAGCACCTACGTCTCTGCCGCCTGCTTAGGAATCCAACCCTTTTTATTAACGTTTCGACGAGTCAACTATCCCTGTCACGCTCGGAACGTGACAGTATCATTGTGTTCAGCTGATAGAAAAGGCTTGTCATGGTGTTACCCATCGATCCTTGTAAGCAGCATGGAAGATTTTGTGATGGGCAGGCTTTTATTGAACAGTTCCATCCAGAAAAGACTGGCTATGAGAATCATCAACATGATGAATGATAATGTGGTGCTTCAGTTCCGTAAGTCCGTACAAGTCAGAAAGCAACTGGTGTCAATGAAGAGCCATCAACGACCATCTCAAATGTAAATAAAATGACTTTATTATACGTGCAGTGTATTTCTTTCATTACAATACAATAGCACATTTATTATACATAGAATAAGGTATGTTGTGTGTAGTTTCAAGGCTTATTTAGTTGAAAATTAGATTTTATGGAGACCTGGGAACGGATTATTCTCATTTTAATTGTTTCCTATGGGAAATTATTTTTTGGGATACACACTTTTCACTTTACGCTGTCTGGGAACCAATTAAGTTCGTAAGACAAGTCCCCACTGTAGGTTAAAAGCTGCAGCTCTTGCTGATTGTATACGTGCTCATATCGGCCGATTAGAACGGCCATCGTGATCACACGTTACAGCTCCAGCAAACTCCTCTGAAGTCCCACATAATCCACAAAAGTCACCTGAGACTTAAAAGCAGGAAGTGGATTCAAATGCCAGCAAAAAATAAATGTGAGTCTCCACTGGATCCACTAAATCAAAATGCTGTCAAACGTTCACTGTTGTTGTGAACTGTAACGGGTTCGGCACTATTACGATAATGCCGTCTTATTGTTGCCACGCTCCATTTTCCCGAGAGTGGGACAGGGTCGCCCTCGCTCAACATGGCTGACACAACCTCACTTTGTGCGTAGGCGTGTTTGCTGAGAACGAAAGAGAACATGGTGACGCATCGACGGGGCAAGTGAGGATGCTGGATAAAGAGGAAGTGGAAGAGATTGACAAAAGCCGAGAGGAAGAGTCAGAAGACAATAATGATAACAAGGCCACAAAGAAAACTCATATCAACAGCTTCTTTGGTCAGTGCACCTGAACATGCCCTTCAACTATATTTTGTCACATTTGCAATCCAACAAGTTTTTCTTTTAGCTCCCAGAAAGGCTGCAGTGAATTCAGAGAAGTGTGAAAGAGAAAAGAAGACAGCAACATCGACTTCCTCCAAGGAGAAGGACATCAAAGATCCCAAAAGGTATGCAAACACAAAATGATGGCTAACAGGAAGTGACGGCGGGGAAAGATAAAGCAATACATTTAGTTACTGTATACAGCAATTAAAAACTTTGTTTTCCTTCAGAGGTTTTAACTTTGGTCGTCTGCCATCTTACCTTTGCGATATCTAGCCATAATCACTTTGCATTTGTTTTGGATTGTTCCAAAGTCGTGGCAGAGGATATCTCCGGCTTTTCCCTGATCCCCCGGAAACTGCCAAAAGGGCTCATCGATAGTTCATGGACCTTTGGTGCATTACATTATTGACATGGAACATGGCGGATGGTTGCAATATGGAGTGTTAGAACACGAGTAAAACTCTAAAAGGCAGCAAACAAACATTCTCGTTTTTTTTAAGAAACAATTGAATAAGTCTGCGGAGGGCAATATGGATTATTTTGATGATGAAAACAAACCTATTGGGAAAGTTAGTGATAATAACAATGCTGATAAAAAATATGATCACGTCTTTGAGTAAGAATGGATGAAGAAATACATGTGGCTAAGGTATGATGGAAGTAAAAACCTCATGTTTAAAGAAAATTGAAAATTGTTTTTTTTTTGTAGGAATAAATTATTTGACTTGAATTCAAATTATTTGTTGGTATATTAGAAAAATAGATTTGACTCAAATAATGGTTTTTCGTTTGCAATTTAGAAATATGCTCCAATGAATATATATATATATATATATATATATATATATATATATACACATACACACACACGCACACACACACACACAGTAAAGTCTCGTTATATCGATATCGGATATATCGATAGTCCCGGTTATATCGATATTTTTTCGGACTCCCTTGAATATCGATATAACGAGACTTTACTGTGTATATATATATATATATATATATATCTATATATATATATATATATATATATATATATATATATATATATTTTTTTTTTTTTAAATAGTTTATATATATATATATATATATATATATATATATATATATATATATATATATATATATATATATATATATATATATATATATATATATCAGTTTTTTATACTTCGGCCATCGATTTACATCGGGCCCCATCAACTTTATAATTTGGCTGCCATTTCAGACACAAAGGGGCCAACTGGCCCCATTTTTTTATTTCCCAGATGCATCCCTGTAGAAAAGCGACGGTAGATTTCATTTTTTTTATTCCTTTTCCCCTAACAGTGAGTCAACGGAAACGAACTACAACCCGTCCAAACCCAACTACCATCCCCTGGAACATGCCTGCTGGAAGGAGGGACAAAAGTTGGTCTTTTAACTCACATGAGAACTTTTACAAGCCCTTTTTTTTTAGGTGCCGGTTGGCTTGTTTGCTTTCATCAGTTTTTTTATCTATCCATTTTGAATTGCCTGCAATTTACCGCGTGCGTCTGCTTTTGTCCACTTTTCCCCTCCATTTTTGACCTACTTTTAACTCGTCTACCTTTTACCCACTTGTTCACTCTTTTGTCAGATTTAGTCGCTTTTTCCTTACTCCTCATCCCTTTTTTATTTTTGCTCCTCCACTCTCCACTTTTTTTGCAAGTCATATGTGTTACCTGGTTTTCCTACAGGGTGCCTTACCTGGCGTTGGCTCGCACCTTTGAGAATATTGAAGAGGAATCTGGCAGGTGAGAGCGCAAGATGGTGGCAGGAACTTTATCGACAGATGAATATGGGCTCAGAATCAAAGTCAAAAGTCAAAGTCAGCTTTATTGTCTAATATTCATGACATACAGCACATATGGAATTAATGTCCTCTTGGACCCAGCGAGCAAGGCACTTATAATGTGGCTAAAAAAGACATACAATTGACAACAGACAATACATGTAATTTCGGAATGTAAAGTGAGGTACAGTAAAGTCTCGTTATATCGATATTCAAGGGCGTCCGAAAATATATCGATATAACCGGGACTATCGATATATCCGACCCTGTTTGCATGTAATTTTCTCCGTGCGTGCATAGAAATAGTATCGATATAACCGGGACTATCGATATATCCGATATCGATATAACGAGACTTTACTGTAGTGTCGTATGTAACGTGAGGTAGTGACGTATGTAAAGTGAGGTAGTGTTGTATGTAGAGTGATGTAATGTAGTAATGCAAAAACAAACAAACAAAAAAGGTTGTAGTGAGGTCTTGCAGAAAAGAAAACAAGAAAAAAATTCTCAGTGAATCTCTCAGTGAGGAAGAACTGTTTGGATGTATTCAGTCTAAGATCATGTGTATCTGTCCCTTTTTTAATAAACTGATTAAGGCTGTGACCAGTGTAAAAAAAGTACATTGAAGAGAATCAGTAAGTAAAGCCCACTGCCTTTCAACACATTGCAAAGCGCTTTCACAGAGGAGGGATATTTTGACCGCTTTCAATGTGGGACTTAAAATCCACCGCAGACAGACACATCTTGTTAGTTGCCTTGCCATGTTTGAAGGCTCAAAGTTGTTTTTTTTCCTCTCTTTTCTTTCACCAGACTGAGAAACATTGAAACTCTGGCCAACCTGTTCCGCTCAGTGCTTCTGCTTTCTCCAGGTAAATACCCGCTTTTTTTGTGGCATTGGCGGTTGGCGGCTGCTACCTGCAAAGCGCCGTGAAATGAATCTTTTTTGTTTGGATTTTTTTTTTTTTTTGTGTGTGGGCGAGATGGTCTCTGGATGAATGGATGCCACGTACTGCATCATGCATAGGCAATATTATACACCATGTGGAAGAGGTTTTCCTCTGTAATGTATATATGCGTGTGTGTGTGTGTGTGTGTGTGTGTGTGTGTGTGTGTGTTTTTGTTTGTGTGTGTCAGACGACCTGCTGTGCTGCGTCTACTTGTGTCTAAACCAGTTGGGACCAGCCTACCTCGGCGTGGAGCTTGGCATCGGAGAGACATTGCTGATGAAAGCTGTTGCACAGGCCACAGGTAACATGGACGCACACACGCACACAGCATATTCACGTATAATAATAATATTTACTCTCACGGTCATTATCTCTCACACACACACACACAAAAGATATATATATATATATATATATATATATATATATATATATATATATATATATATATATATATATATATATATATATATATATATATATATATATAGGAGAAGGAGGTCGCACATAACAGCAGTGCACAATGGCTGGTGACTCTGAAAGAGGAGCTCAGCAACCTCCCTGAACAGAACCCAGTTACCATCACAGCGGCAGACATACAAGAAAGAGTCTCAGGTATGAAAAACTGGACGGCACCACGCCCGGATATGGTCCAAACCTATTGGCTAAAGAAACTCACAGCTCTCCACGAGCGCCTAGCAGCACAAATGAAGCAGTTGCTGATGGATGGGACTCACCCAGGATGGCTAACCGAAGGGCGAACAATCCTGATCATGAAGGATTCCTCAAAGGGTGCAGTTCCTTCCAACTATCGGCCAATAACCTGTCTCTCCACAACATGGAAGCTCATGTCAGGCATCATTGCGGCTAAGATAAGTGGACACGTGGATCAATACATGAGCAAAGCACAGAAAGGCATTAGTAGAGATACTAGAGGTGCCAAACATCAGCTGCTGGTTGACAGAACAGTCGCACAAGACTGCAGGTCCCGACATTCCAACCTGTGCACAGCCTGGATTGATTACAAGAAAACATATGACTCAGTGCCACACACATGGATCACTGAATGCTTGGAGTTGTATAAGGTCAACAGGACCCTGAGAGCCTTCGTTGCAAACTCGATGAGGATGTGGAAAACCACACTTGAAGCCAATGTGGCATATATCAAGGTGATGCACTCTCCCCACTGCTGTTCTGCATAGGACTGAACCCCCTCAGCCAGATAATCGCCAAGACAGGCTATGGATTCCGCCTCAGAAATGGAGCTACGATCAGTCACCTCCTCTACATGGATGACATAAAGCTGTATGCTAAGAGCGAAAGGGACATAGACTCCCTGATCCACACAACCAGGATCTACAGCAGTGATATCGGAATGTCATTCGGGCTGGAGATGGTGACTAAGAGGGGCATGGTAGTCCACACTGAAAGGGTCTCACTCCCTGAAGGAACAATAGCAGACATTGAAAACAGCTACAAGTACCTCGGTATACCACAGGCCAATGGCAACCTCGAATTAGCAACAAGGAAAGCGGCTACGACCAAATACCTCCAGCGGGTGAGGCAAGTCCTCAGAAGCCAGCTCAATGGCAAGAACAAGACCCGGGCAATAAACAGCTATGCCCTGCCAGTGATCAGATACCCTGCAGGAATAATAAGGTGGCCAAAGGAAGAGATTCAGACCACGGATGTTAAGACCCGAAAACTCCTCACCATGCACGGAGGGTTCCATCCCAAGTCCAGCACCCTGAGACTGTACACAAGCCGTAAGGAAGGAGGCCGGGGACTAGTGAGTGTGAGAGCCACTGTCCAGGATGAAACATCCAAGCTCCATTAATACATCAAAGAGAAGGCTCCAACAGATGATGTACTCAGAGAATGTCTCAGACAATGGGGAACAGAGGATGAGGTGATGGAAGAGGGACAATCATGGGAGGAAAAGCCCCTACACGGGATGTACCACCGAACCATAGCAGAAGTGGCTGATCTCAAGAAGTCCTATCAGTGGCTAGAGAGGGCTGGCCTAAAGGACAGCACAGAGGCACTCATCCTGGCTGCTCAAGAGCAGGCCCTGAACACCAGAGCCATAGAGGCAGGGATATACCACACCAGACAAGACCCAAGGTGTAGGTTGTGCAAAGAGGCACCTGAGACAATCCAACACATAACTGCAGGGTGTAAGATGCTGGCAGGGAAAGCCGACATGGAGCGCCATAACCAGGTGGCTGGCATAGTCTATCGAAACATCTGTGCGGAGTATGGACTGGAAACCCCAAGGTCAAAATGGGAAACACCTCCCAAGGTAGTAGAGAATGACCGAGCAAAGATCCTGTGGGACTTCCAGATATATATATATATATATATATATATATATATATATATATATATATATATATATATATATATATATATATATATATATATATATATATATATATACAGTAAAGTCTCGTTATATCGATATCGGATATATCGATAGTCCCGGTTATATCGATACTATTTCTATGCACGCACGGAGAAAATTACATGCAAACAGGGTCGGATATATCGATAGTCCCGGTTATATCGATATTTTTTCGGACTCCCTTGAATATCGATATAACGAGACTTTACTGTATATATATATATATAGATACAGTGGTATCTCGGTTCTCGAACTCCTCACAGTTCGAACAAATCGGAGTTCGAACAAAATACAGTAAAGTCTCGTTATATCGATATTCAAGGGAGTCCGCAAAAATATCGATATAACCGGGACTATCGATATATCCGACCCTGTAACATCTACTTTATTCTAATGAGGCAGAGAAAGCACTTCTCCTCTCGGTGGGACGAAGACATGAGCACAAGAGCACAAAGAATAAAGAGAAAAAGCAAGAGAGCAAAAGAGAACGAGCTCCCGCTCCTACAAGTTTTTAAACTTACAGAGTGGCGATCTGTTGTCCAATCACTTGCGAACAAGTCGACCTTTCCCGTCCAATCGGTTACGAGCAACTCAGTGTTGGGCGGGTCTTAGATTGAAGTTGGAGCCGCTGCTTTTTTCCTTCCACGGCTATTGTACTAATAAGACTGATAGTTTTATTTAACTAAATTAGACTGAAATTAAACGTGCACAATTCATAATATATACTAAGCTAAACATGAAAAAACATATGTTTACTAATATAAACATGAAATAACGTAATATGTTTACTAATGTGCATAAACACTCTATCATTCCCTCCTGTTGTACATTTAAACATCAGTTCATACATTTCCAAAAGATTTCATGCATGCACGTCATACTAATTGCACAGGGAACCATTCTAATCTCATCTATCCAACGTCTAATATTATTTAACTTACCATGGAGAAGGCGAAAAACCTCTATCACAATTTTGCTGCTGTGATATATAACCTCTCCATTTTTGAGGGTTTTTAATGAGGAAAACTCCTTCTCGGCTCTCCGTTTTCTTTTTTTGCTTTTGTTCTTTGGAGCAACCACTCTCTGGCCATGGTGTACTATCCCTAGCTACAACACTGGGTCCCCTTCACGCATTTGTTGATACAAAACCTTTGCGTAATTCACCTGGGAATTAGTTATCATATTCATTAGCATTGTTCTTAAGCATGGAATAATACAACCAATGACTAAGAAAATAAGTACAATCACAATTGCGAATGGGATAAACAGTCTGAGCAAAGTCTTATACCAAGAGCCCCCAAAGAGCCCGTCAAAGATCCACGGTTGATCAGGCCGGTGATCTTTGGCCATGGCATCTCTGAGATCCCTGACAACAGACAGAGCATCAGTCATGTTTATGGAATTCGCTTCTTCGGGTATGTACGTACAACAAGTATCACCCACCATAGCACAGACGCCCCCTTGTGGCGCGGTCAAAAGGTCCAAAACCATTCTATTTTGCAGCACCATTTGTCTAATTGCTGCAATTTCAGTGTTTTGCATTTCATCTACTTCCAAACTGGCGTTTACAAACACTTGAAACCTGTAGTCAATTGTTTCAATTCGTAGCATGTTTTTAGCTACTCCAATTTGTGGAAAAAGAGCTAACATTACCTTACTTCCCGTGCTATGGTGTTTGAATTGTTCTGGAACATCAGTTCCCCAGATCGAATCGTGGGGCTTAAACGACACTCTTCTTTTCACATGATGGTGTGCTGGACGACTGGTAATGATGAAAGTATTGTCAGTCACAGTAACAGGTGCGCACATACCGTAGGCTTTCGGAGGAATAAAAGAATATACTTTCCAACCACATAACCACCAAAGATGTGAAGATACAGGTAAAATGGTGACATTGGTGTTTAACGGTAGCACGTATAAACATCTATTCTCATCTATAAAACCTAGATTTTGACCTGTACCGTACATTGCAACGCATACTGGTAATCGCAATCCGCTCTCGGTCATAACCTGATTTTCAGTTTCCAAAATGGTATCCAAACTTGGAACAATCTCTCCTCTCGAAGCATTGCGAAGAACTGGAAAATGTTGATCAGGTTTATGCGAAGATATTAACATATACGCAGCTCGAGCCATTTTATCTCCAAATACCTTTGAATGCACTCTTTGTTGCGTTACAGAATGTGGCATAAAAGAACAAACAAAGCAATTACTTTTCCTATTTTGTTTAGCAATTAATGTAGCATAACGATACCACGTGTTTGATAACAACGGATTCCAGTCATGTTTTTCTCCTGCAAATGGTTGATATAATGCGTCCATGACATCTGAATTTTGGGCTTTTTGTCAGGTGTTTCCATCCAGGCTGTCGGTTTGATGTGCGGTTTATTTTTGAACGGCGATGTCACGACTGGTGTTGTCAAAGATGACATCATGCATATAGTTACAGGAAAACCAGTGTGATGTTCACGAAAATCAGGACAGAGTCTCAAGTCCATGCATCCCGCAACCTTGTGGGTTACGATAACGAGTTGGATATCTGTCATTGTGCCAGTTCCAGTTCCTAACCAGTTCCCTTGAGTTATCTTTCTGACAATTCGTTTTGCTTCTTGGGCACAGCTATTTTGAACCCATTTTGTTTTGGGCTCAGAATGGACCACAACGGAGTCCCAACCAGTGGTCCAAGTCTTCCCTGACTTGATACGAGCGTACCAAGAACCATGAGGGTAATCACTTCCCGTTTGTCGTGCTTCGTTCCTGAGGATGTTAAGAGGAAATGAGATGATTCCTGCATCTTGTAGTGGCAAGCAGGCTACAGGATGTGCCATGCTAGGGCACTTTTCTGTCATCGTTGGTTGCAATGGTGGAGTTTGGCAGGCTGATGGAATGGGAGGCTTTACGTGCGTCATCTGGATTGCCTCCACTAATTCATACAGCAAGATGATGTGGACCAAACCCATGGCTATTGAGTGGTTTGGCTCCGTCTCTCTTCCACCTGCTCCGGATCTGGTTGGTGAACGATTTTGCAGTGGCTTTGATGCACCCAGGTGGACCTCTCGGCGATTTTGATGGCAGTTGGCGTGGTTATCAGCACGGTGAATGGCCCCTCCGACTTTGGTGCAGACCTTGATCAGCGCCTTCGGGGAGCCCAGCAGCCTCTCTGTTCCTGCAAAGGGAACACAGGACTGCGGCAGTACACGTGCTGTGGACCACTTTGTTGTTGTACAACATTTCACACAACCATTTTGCCAACAAAGCGCCTGGATCTGATTCATTCTTTTAGAATAAAATGCAACTGGTCTCAGCTTTTGTCCATGCTTTTGTAACAGGACTGAAGTCATGTATTTGTCTTTGCAGTCAACTGTTTGAACAAAAGGTTTGTCATAGTCAGGTAAAGCTAAGACGCTAGTGTTTGCTATCAAATTTTTTAATTCTGTAAATGCTTTACTGCCCTCTTCGGTCCACTGAATAGAGTCTTTCAGTGCCATTTCGTCTTGGTATATAAGTGTCAATAATGGTCGGGTAACTTGTGCATAATGCGGAATCCAAGTTCTGCAATAATTGCACAGTCCCAAAAACGTCATCATCTGTTTTTTCGTCTTAGGTCGAGGAACCTGCAAAATTGTCTGTTTTCTCTTAGTTGTCAACTCTCTTCCCTTTCTTGACAAAAGATGTCCTAAGAAAACTACTTCTTGTTGACAGAACTGCAATTTATCCAAAGAAGCTTTGTTACCTGTATTCGCTAAATACTGGAACAAAGCTATTGATACAGTCTTGTTCTCATCTTCAGTCGGTGAAGCAATTAAGATGTCGTCAACATACAAAAGAATCTGAGAAGATTCAGGATGTTTAAAATCAGCAATACACGAAGACATTTCCTGTGAAAAAATTGTAGGACTATCTGTAAACCCTTGTGGTAATCTTGTATATGTATATTTTTTCCCATTAAATGTAAATCCGAACCAATGACGTGAATTTTTGTGTAATGGAATGGAGAAAAAGGCATTGCTCAAATCAATCACTGTAAACCATTTTTTGTCAGGTTTTAAACTGTTCAATAATGTGTGCGGGTCTGGCACACACGGAGCACGTGATTGTATGGATTTATTTACCTGTCGTAAATCATGCACCATTCTCCAAACTCCAGATTCCACTTTTTTAACAGGAAATATCGGTGTATTACATTCACAAGTTGGGTCTTCAATCAAAATACCAGCTTTCACCATATCCCGTATTACAGGGGTGATGCCAATAATAGCGTCCTGTTTTAATGGATATTGTTTAAGTCTTGGTCGATAAGTCGTTTTAGGCAATACTTCAACTGGTTTCGCTGTTTTAAGTAAGCCCACATCAGTTTTTCCCGATGACCAAAGGGTGGCAGGGACGTCTGGAAAGTCCTCCGCCCCTAAAGTGGCCATCAGTCATAATTCTAGTGAATCGACCTTTACTGGGTCCCCCATAGCGTCAACTACGAAGGACTCCAGAAAATTCACTTTTTTGGGTTTATACCCTTCTTCTGTTGGTATTAAAGCTATTTGCAATTTTTGTAACAGGTCTCTCCCCAACAAATTTATAGGACACTCTCCACTCAAGACCATAGTGACCTTGTATGGACTTAGTCCCTCATCTAAAATTTTTATTGGTTTGGAAATCGGTAACAATGTCACTTTCCCATCTGCAGATACCACAGAAATTTGTTGTCGACTCGAAGTGACACCTGGAATGGTGTCTCTTAACACTGATCTGCATGCACCACTATCGCAAAGAAATTTGACATCCTTTTTCCCGATTTTTAGCCAATAATAAGGTTTTTCGTTTTCCGGTAAGGTTAAGGCAAACACATTAGTCAAATCCAAGATTTCAACTGGTTTTATTGATTCCCATTCCTCACTGTTGTGACTGTTGTCATCAGTGTTGAAATGGGGTTCCTCGCGTCAATCTGAATGTTTTGTTTTATGTCCTTCACCATATCGCGTATTATGTGGTGGAGGTCTGTAAGATTTCCCATGTTTCCTTTTCGGTATAGGTTTCTTTTTGCAGTGGCGAGCCATATGCCCTACACTGCCACAACTGTAGCATCGATCATTGTGCGGCATCCGTCTCTTCATCCGATCCTGGTATAACACGTTCTCCATTATGTTACCCATGGTAGATGCCATCACATGTTCCATCGGCGAATCTGCACCATTTCCCCACTTTTTTCTCACCACTTCTTGGGCGTGTATTGCCCATTCCATGAGATCAACCAACCTTCCAGTCCGGTGTTGGACATAATGTTTGCGAATGAAATCTCCAATTTCCGGCGTCAAATTCTGCAAAAATGTTTGCTTGAATTGGTTGACATATATAGAATTCTCATCAGCAGATTCAGGAATACAGCAGTGGTTTCGAAAAACATTTTCCAAGCGTCCCCGAAAAATGTTAATATCTTCCCCACGTAACTGTCTACAATTCTGAATCAAGCCAAAGTTTGGTGTTTTCTTCCATAACGTTCGGATGTTTTCACAAACCAATCTTCGTTGGGTTGACGCTTCCTCGTACGTCATATTTGTTCCCATCGATGTTTTCCCAGTGAAGTCACCTTTCACCCGATTCCAATGATGTCCCGGGTTTCGGCACCAATTAATGTCCGGTTAAAACTTCGTTTGTCTTTCCTGGTTCGCGCATTGTCCGGAGTTCACTTGATAAAAATATCAGCAAGTACAATAGATGGTGGACAAACATCTACTTTATTCTAATGAGGCAGAGAAAGCACTTCTCCTCTCGGTGGGACGAAGACATGAGCACAAGAGCACAAAGAATAAAGAGAAAAAGCAAGAGAGCAAAAGAGAACGAGCTCCCGCTCCTACAAGTTTTTAAACTTACAGAGTGGCGATCTGTTGTCCAATCACTTGCGAACAAGTCGACCTTTCCCGTCCAATCGGTTACGAGCAACTCAGTGTTGGGCGGGTCTTAGATTGAAGTTGGAGCCGCTGCTTTTTTCCTTCCACGGCTATTGTACTAATAAGACTGATAGTTTTATTTAACTAAATTAGACTGAAATTAAACGTGCACAATTCATAATATATACTAAGCTAAACATGAAAAAACATATGTTTACTAATATAAACATGAAATAACGTAATATGTTTACTAATGTGCATAAACACTCTATCAGGGGGGGGGGGGGTGCGTAAATGCGGCATCTTTGTTATGGCATGTAATTTCATCATTGGGTTCATGGATTGCGTATCTAACATGTTTTTTGTACAGTAGTGAAGTGAAAAATAAAGTTGTGCATAAAATAAAAACGTCTTTACACTTTTTAATGACTATTTCCTTTCAAAAATGCAACCAACCAATGCTAAATCGTAAAGTTCTATTCACACGAAGCCACGAACGCCAGCATGTACAATCATATGAAAAACAGTGATTGTTGCAAACAATAAAGATATCTGGATGCAACACAATTAAATACTGTACATGGATGAAAAACCAAAACTGCAACGTTTACATAACTTACGTGACGTTCGAGAGTGGCTGAATAGAATGCCGGCGCGCAGCTGTGACGTTACAACAGCTTTTTGACTGACTCAAGAAACACAAAAAGTGATGTTGGTTGCCCTTTAATGCACAGTATGGAATGTACAGTCATTTTCAAAATCATGACGCTTCAGCAGACAAAACAACAAACATTGTTGCAAAAAACGCTTGCATTCATGTAACAGTACATGTACATAACACTGCAATTAGTATGTATGTAAGCTATTTAAAAAAGTCATCAATCTTCTTCTGCTTCCCATTTTTATATTTTAATATGAACACTTCCATCTTGTTTAACGTTTCTAAAAAACCGGATGCATTTTCTACGGATTCAAAGAAAGATCGCGTGTCCGATATCGATATAACGAGACTTTACTGTATATATATATATATAGATACAGTGGTATCTCGGTTCTCGAACTCCTCACAGTTCGAACAAATCGGAGTTCGAACAAAATACAGTAAAGTCTCGTTATATCGATATTCAAGGGAGTCCGCAAAAATATCGATATAACCGGGACTATCGATATATCCGACCCTGTTTGCATGTAATTTTCTCCGTGCGTGCATAGAAATAGTATCGATATAACCGGGACTATCGATATATCCGATATCGATATAACGAGACTTTACTGTATTCGAGATATTCTTGCTTCGATGCGTTAACGCCCACCTGTCTCGGCTTTGGCCTTGGCCGGTGGAAACCCCCCTCCCCCTCCGGTGCCGTCACTCGATTGCTGTGCGACAGTGAGATACTGGCTGGCCAAAATTGCGCTGTGAGTGTGTTGCGGTGCCTTGCGTAGAATTAACAAAAAAAAAGTATATACACACACATACAACTGTTCTCGTTTCTCTGTGGTTGCTAGGACGACAGCTGGACAAGATCAAGGCCGAGGCTCAAGAGCACGGCGACCTCGGTCTGGTGGCCGAGAGCTCCCGCAGCAACCAGCGCACCATGTTCAGGCCGGCCAGCCTGACGGTGGGCAACGTCTTCAAGAAGCTCAAGGAGATCGCCAGCATGAGCGGCAATTCGGTGAGATGCCAGAGCTAGCTTAGCTTTAGCATAAATGCTAAAAAACGAGGGCTAGCAGAAATTTTTCATGTTACGACTTATTGTCGCACAATCAATTGCAAAACAAAGAATCACAGCTTTTAACCATCATATTATGTTGAAAAAAAAATCACGATTACGTTGTGGGTCATTTTTAGCCATATGAAAAAATCCACACAAAACAGTCAAATAATAGGTGACATCAGCAAAAACTGTTTCTGAAATGTTATAAATATACTTGAAAAGAGAGAAAACAGAGTGGGATATTTTAGAACTGTTTTGAAGAAAAGGAAAGGATATCCATTGCTTTAGTCAACACAAAAATGGAAACAGGTAAAATTGACTTCGTAACATAATATGATAGCGTGTTGCTGACGCTGCTCACCCACAGAAAAACATCCTGTGACTGTAAAGTGACCATGAGAGTTTTGAAAGGCGCATATAAATGAAATGTATTATTAGTATTATTGTTATTATTATTATGGACATATGGAGTACGTTCACGTGCTTGTGTTGTTCGTTTTTATAAAAGTATTGAGTTTTTATTTTGACTTTTGAAATTGCCACACATTTCCACTGCACAAGACCTCTTTTTTTGATTGTTTGGTTGTTTTTCTTTTTTTTATAAATCTGTTTAGATTTCCTCAAGGACCATATAGGATAATTGATTATATTGTCCTATTTTTCACTCTTCATGAAACCTTTGCATCACCTTTCTGGAATTTACCTGCAAAAAAAACCCCTCAAAATAGGAGTTTCCACTCCAATGAAGTACCAGTAATTGATTTTTGTAGATACAGTGATACCTCGGTGAACGAACGGTTTAGCTAACGAATTTTTCGCCTTAAAAACGTTAAATCGACCCACGGAAGGACGGCTCAAGTATTCAGCAGCTGAGCTCCTTGCTATCCGCTCAAAATGGACGAGCTCCCCGCCGATCCTCCACTTTGCTGACATCGCCCGTCCTCCTCCGCGGAAATACATCCACCGTGGGTCTCGTCGGAGATTCCCCCTCGATGACTCGAAGGACTTCACCTCCCTTCGGTCAAACCGCCGCCGGCGGCCTCGCAGGAATAACCGCCGATCCGAGGATCACAGCACGTTAGCCAGCCTTGCGAGGTTGGCTAATAACAACTGCGACACCACGATCGACTGCCCCACTGTCATCTTTGGCCTACGAAACATCCGCTCGCTTACTGGGAAGGGGGAACTAATCCAATACATCCTCAAAGACCGGAAGCTTGACTTTCTTTGCCTAAATGAAACGTGGCAAACTCCTGGTGACTTTTCGCAGCTAAATCACTCTACTCCTCCGGGATTTGTGTATATTCCCAAACCTCGCTATTCTAGCCGTGGAGGTGGCCTAGCTATTTTTTATCATGACTTATGGAAAGTCCTCCCAGTCTCGCTCCCTGAATGCATTGCATTCCAAATTTCTGGTCCAACTCCCACGATTCTAGCCACAATTTACCACCCCCCAAATCACACTGTGACTTTTTAAACGAATTTTCTACGTTTCTCACCCATCTCTCCTCTCTCTCTCTCTCACCGAATATAATTCTTCTGAGAGACTTCAACATACACATAGACAATCCAACTATTCCGCTAACAACTGACTTCACTTATTTCCTTGATAGTCTTGGCTTCAGCCAACTTGTGGACTTGTGGACATAAAAGGTCACACACTTTACCTGATTTGCTGATCTGGATTGACTCCCATCCAACTGCACAGCTGTGCAAAGATCTTGGCTCCTCTGTACCCCTCCCATCCCCCAACCTTCCTACCCGCTCTCATCTCTTATCTTCTTTTGAACTCTCATCCCTCTACACCTCTAGTCCTGGAGAGCCACCCTCCTGCATGTTTTCCAAGTCTTCTTGTTGCAACACACCTGATTTAAATGTGCAGGTTCAATGTAAGGCTTCTGCAGAGCTTGGTGATTATCTGGTCATTTGAATCAGGTGTATTGTAACAGGGAGACTTGGAAAACTTGCAGGAGGGTGGCCCTCCAGGACTAGGAGTGACCACCCTTGCTCTGCAATCTCGGACCTCATAACTAAATCCAAGAATACTTCGTGTCAATTAGATCCCCTCCCAACAGTTCTGGTCAAATCCTGCTTACCATCTCTCCTTCCATTCATTTCATCCATTATTCACTCCTCACTATCCTCAGGAATCCCTCCCTGTCCCCCTTAAAACGGCGGCTGTCACACCAATTCTTAACAAGCCTGGATCTGATCCTAATGACTTCAAAAACCTTTGCCCCATTTCTCACCTTCCTTTTATTTCAGAAATCCTAGAAAAAGTTGTGTACTCGCAGTTACACTCTCACCTCTCCCAGAATGATCTCTACGAACCATTCCAAAATAAATAAAATGACTTTATTATATAGTACAATTTATTTCTTTAATTACAATACCATTGCACATTTATTATACATAAAATATGGTATATTGTGTGTAGTTTTAAGGATTATTGAAAATTATGTTTTATGGGGACCTGGGAACGGATTATTGTCATTTTAGTGGTTTCCTATGGGAAATTAATGTTTGCAATAAACACTTCACCTTACATACACTTTCTGGGAACTAATTAAGTTCGTAAGCCAAGGTATCACTGTATACCGTATTTTCCGGTGTCTAAGGCATAAGCCAAAAGCCTTGATTTTCTTCCAAAGATGACAATGCACCTTTTATGCAGGTGCGCCTTATATGTGAAGAAATATTGAGCCACAATAGGTTTCGCAACTACTGTCTACAGCCACTGACTCCATTTCTCCCCGTAGAAGAAGTCGTGCGTAACCCCAGACTCCATTGTAGCGCCTTATAATGTGGTGCCTTATGTTTGGAAAACTTGTTTCATTCACTGAAGGTGAGCCTTATTGTCCGGTGTGCCTCTTATATAGAAAAAGTTTAAAAATACACCAATCATTGGGGGGGTGGAGGTTGCGCCTTATACTCCTGTGCGTCTTATACGCCGGAAAATATGGTATATGAACAGTTGTCTGCTGCACATTTTTGACATCAAGGTGCATAACAGCTTTCCCGAGTAGCTCTCAACTCTAGTGACTGATTGGATACGTTGGCATTGAAAATATCCTTTCTGAGTAACTGTTTACCTGTTGCCACTGATGTGGCACGTTTCACTTCAGGATTCACAGAAGAAGATAGTTGCTTTTAACATCAGTCTGATGTAGTTGATTGATGTGCAACGTTTGACATCAAGTCTCGTGTGGCAACCACTTTTCGCTTGATAAACACCCCCTCGAGCAATGAGCAGCCTCTCCACTTCTTTTTCGGTGGAGTTTTTTTCTTTCCTTTAACCGCGAGTCTTTGCTGCTCATTCCTGAATGCTAATGGCTTCCCTCTGCCGCCGCAGGCCATGAATAAGAAGATCGACATCATCAAAGGACTCTTTGTGGCATGCCGCTTCTCCGAAGCCCGCTACATCGTCAGGTAACGAGAAGAGCGTCGCCAGTTGACCTACACCGATTTGCCGCCTCCGATTGACCGGTTGCGATGAATTGACAGGTCACTAGCCGGGAAGCTACGAATCGGATTGGCCGAGCAGAGTGTTTTGTCGGCATTGAGTCAAGCTGTGTGCCTCACGACACCCCAGAAAGGTACGCTTGATTGGTTGTGGTGTAAAATACAGTGATACCCCAATTTACAAACGCTTTAGCTCACTAACTTTTCGCCTTACGAACATTAAATTCCCGAGAATATAATGAAACAAGCCACACAGGTGGCTGGCAGCCTAGACAGACACTCTGGTATCAAGAGGAAACTACATCGACCGTCACAAAGGTAAATAAAACGACTTTATTATACTGTACAGTTTATTTCTTTAATTACAATACAATAGCACATTTATTATAAATAAAATAAGGTATATTTTGTGTAGTTTTAAGGCTTATTTAGTAGAAAATTATGTTTTATGGGGACCAGGGAACGGATTATTCTCATTTTTAATGGATCTTATGGGAAATAAATGTTCGGCAGACGAAATTTTCGCCTTACACACACTTTCTGGGAACCAATTAAGTTCGGTGACGATGGAGAACAGTAATTGTGTCAGCCATCTTCACTCACAACTACTAACCAGTCAATGGCAGTGTATTGGATGATAATGTATGTGAAAACACTGATGCCCATCGACTGATCTGTGTATCTTTCACATCAAATTAGATGCATTTAGAACCCCCCTTTTTTCCCAATCCCTCTTCCTACTTTAGTTGACATAATTAGCCTTTTCCCCCTCTTCTTTGTCTTATGTAAGAATTATCAACGAGTGTAGTGTCAGGACGCCTTTTTGGAGAAGTCAATCATCCAGAGAGTTGTCCCCCTTATCGTTGGATGAAACACGAGTTCCATTTTCCTCTCGGCTGCTCCGCTCGATGTACTTTTTTTCTGGGGTGGTGGAATTGTGTTACCCGTGCGGCATTTAAATAATGTACCCTCCGAGGTCAGAAAGGGGCCATGGTTGATTTAAAGAGCACATATAAATATGATTTTATATCCTTTACCAGAGTCACTGAAGAATTTAAATACATCCCTTTCCTGCTTCGAAGTCCTCCAAACATTCAAGAATGTGATGATTTGGAATTAGCAACACATTTTAAATTATTTGTATTTTTTTTTACTCATTGCTGACGGGCTTTGTCTCTCACTCACACACACGCACACACAGGCACACACACACACAGCCAATTATTTGTTTTAAAGCCAAGTAAATTAGCATTCAGAACTCATTCTCCAGCGCTTTAATAAGACCCAATTAGACCCTGGGCTCAGTGGGTAGATTTGCATTGATCTGCAGCCCGCGACGGAAATGTTACGCTTAATATTTGATATTTATTTGTTTATTTTCCAGCTGAAGCGTTATCTAATCAGGCAGGTTAATGTGCAAACGCTATATCCCTGGCAAAATTCAATATGCGTTGGAATAGTCTGATTAAAGCCGGTGCTGTTTCACTTCTGTCCCACGTGGGGGTGCTAATTGACCTTTGACTCTGTTCGCTAACTTTTTCATGAAATAAGATAAAACAAGCATCATTAAAAAAACATCTATACATTGATGTGAAATGATTTTACACTCTGTGGTAACTGAGGAGTAAGATTGAAATTCATGGCTGATGCCCATTGGAAAAAAAATAACTTTAAAAAATTATATTCCACTCTCATGATTAATGCACAATTAGGGTGTCGAAACTCAGTGCATAGGAGAGAATGGTTTGTTTGTTTGTTAACAACTGTCCCCTATAGGGACTGATTCAAAGTGAAATATTGCATATTTCAATGAATTGTTACTCACCGGCGTCCAAAGACTTTTGTTCATTTCCCTGACATACCTGCCAATATAATCCCTATGTGGTGCTGCGAGGAAGCTCGTTAAATCACAAATAGTCCTCGCAATTCTTGTAAACAAAACCAGGGGGTGAACCATGAAAAGATCACTGATGCCACCCTGGTGCCTTATTACAATCTACCAACCATGTCGACGCACAACATGGACGCCAAGTGAAGAGTTCTGTTCCAGGTGCTTCACCTGCCGTGATGGACGCTGGGAAAGGGATGACCACTGAAAGCAGGCGTGCTTGGATTGAAGAGAAGAGTCTTATTTTGAAACAGACTTATTGGTAAGCATAACTGACTTGGCAGCCGGTTTAAAAAAAAAAAAAAATCAAAACATTTGTCTTGTAATGTAAAAAAAATTGTAGTTGATAAGTAAAACAACTTTTTATCCAAACGTTTTTCTATATACGTAGCAAAATATTGTCATGTTTATTACCCCTGTAATTGCCACCTGCCCCCTCTTTTTTATACAGTGAGATGCCCAACTATGACATTCTCATCCCTGTTCTTCTTAAAGAAGGCATCGACAAGCTGCCAGATCACTGCAAACTCACCCCAGGTAAATAACCAATCGAGAGGCTGCAAAGATGATGCAAATGTTTATTGATCTGTTTGCTGGAGGCCAACTGGTAATGATAAACAATTATTCCTGATTACACCACCCGATAAGGATCTGCTATGTAAAAGCTCCTGTAATCATCTGTAAGTGGTGTTTATTGATTTTACGGAAGCCATTTTGCGATGAAGCAGCCATCTTGGAGTCAGTTTGGAGCTTTTGAAAGACAAACTCTTCTTTTAACTCAGTCACTGCCACGCGTGTCCACTCCAGTGCAAGACAAAACAACAAATTTGGGAATGGCAGTGAATGAGTTAAAGGAAGTTTCACCGAACAGTGAATTAATTTCAATTTTAAAGCAGCGTCTATCATGAGTAGACCCACAAACACTGTTGTGGAACATCTGAACAAATGTTTTTGTAGAACCCTTGACCAAAAACACAGGGAATCGGCCATTTTGTTATAAAGCCATCATTTTGGACATTTCCAGTGGTTCTTGAAATACAAATTCCTCCTTCAGGGTACTTTCACTGTGCAACATTCCATGCCAAAGCAAAGTTTATCATAAATAGACCAACAAAAAAAGTGTAAGGAAAATAAGACACAGAATGTCTGGCATTTTATTTAGCTAATCTCCATGAGTCTTTCAAAGACGAATTCTCATTGAGTGACCATGAACCTTCTCTCTTCCTCCTGCACTCCTCTTCAACTGCACCTCCGTGCGGCAGGCGTACCCTTGAGGCCCATGCTGGCGCATCCCACTAAGGGAGTTGGGGAGGTGATGAAACGCTTCGATGAGGCGGCGTTCACCTGCGAGTACAAATACGATGGCGAGCGCGCGCAAGTGAGTTTCATTTGTGTGATTGTCAAGTGTTTTCCACGCGGGCGCGCTCGCACACACACACACACACACACGCACACACACACACACACACACACACACACACACACACACACACACACACACACACACACGCGCGCGCACACACACAGTGTGCACTGGAGTAGGGCGTTCTCTGCTGCGCACCTATTCTTTCAAGATAATAAACATTAGCGCAGCTGTACCCCCAGGCCTGCTGGCATAAAAAGCGCTGTGCTTCTAAACGAAGGATGATAAGAAGGAGGTTCTATTTTGGTGATAGAAAGAGGTGCGAGAGCGAGAGACATAATGAGAGAAAGAGAGAGACACAGGCAGAGAAAGGAAGACAGAGAGAGAGTGAGACAGAGAGAAAGACATGAGGGGAAGAAGCAAACGTGTAAGACACAACAAGAGGCATCTGCATAAAAAGATGCAGATTGTCATGCAAGCCCATCCAGTTTGGAGCGTTAATTCTGGACAGTCATGCCTGTAAAGAGCCTTTAATCTGGGCTCTATCCAAAACAAGAAGGCCTTTTGCAATTGTTTTGCGTCATGCCTAGCAGGGGAACTCCTGATACATTTGTTTCCCTCACTCTTGCACTTGCTCACTCACTCAACATACACACAGTCTGTGTGTATGTTTGAATAACAACAACAATAGCCACCCATCAAATCAGTCAAGTGAGTGAGTGTCTGCATATTTGGTGGGTTCATTCGTCAACGTCGGCGTTCATTGATCAGCGTGCAAGGAGGAAAGGACAGTAATTGAGACACAGTCGACATCTGCACCGTCGGTCAGTGTTGACGCGTAAGTCTGCAGGATTGATGCGTGCGCCATCAACTGATAATGTGTTTTAGCTTATACGGGTGATCTTTTTTTTCCCCGATCCTGTACAAATTGTCCTGTAGTAATCGCAGATCGGTACCTGTCCGTGGTGCATTCGGTACCGGCCACACAAAAAAATAAATTACTTCCATTACCTCAATTTTATGCATTTCGGATGTTTTATTTAGAAAGAATGACCGAATACGCTGTTACATGCATCTATAGCAGGGGTCGGGAACCTTTTTGACTAACAGAGCTATAAAAGTAAAATATTTAGAAATGTTTTTCAGTGAGAGTTACACACACGCGCGCACGCACACAGACTCGCGCGGACACACACATGCAAACACGCACGCACGCTCGGCCATTTTTCACTTTGCTTGTTAAAATGTCACTGACATTCGACTGTTTCATCGATGGTATTGTTTCATTGCAAATTACAATCAGAATCTTTTCTTCCCTCAAAGGCCAATCCTCTGGTGCATTCAACCTGAAGTGTACTCGTCGGGCTCATTTATAGGACAACCGACATCACTTTTTTGTTTCCTAACTGACATCAGAAAAACGTTTTATAGCATCTAAAATACCCAAAACACGCAGGCTGATATTTTTAGTCAAATGCAAAACACCAATAAAAATGACTTAAAGTGTCCAAAATCTGCAAAAAAAATTGAGCTGCGAATTGGGCATTTTCAGAAAGTCCCGCCCCCAGTTTGTGATGTCACGCCAAGACATCCTGCATTGCTCGAGAATCAAAACAATGGCTTCAGATTCGGAGAATATGCTTTCTTGTTATGCATCCAGTTATGAATACGCTCAGTAGAAGTCATTTGAAGCCATTTTACAAATTATGGACACAACTTGTCCGGAGACGTCGGTTGTCCTTTAATCGATTGCAAACATGTATGCTTTCCTCTTCAGAACTATTTGAATCATATTTATAACTGGATGAGTAACAAGAAAGCATCTTCTCCGAATCTGAAGCCATTGTTTTGATTCTCTAGCGAGGCAAGACGTCTTGGCGTGACATCACGAACAAGGGGGCGGGACCTTCTGAAACTGGCCACTTCCGGGTTCAATTTGAAGTAGTTTTTGGACACTTCAAGCTATTTTTATTGGTGTTTTGCATTTGACTAAAAATATCATCCAGCGTGTTTTGGGTATTTTAGATGGTATAAAACGTTTTATTGGTGTAAATGAGGAAAAAAAATTGGTGTCGGTTGTCCTTTAAAGGCTGGTCCGTGGAAACAAAACCGGTCCGTGGGGGAAAAAAGGTTGGGGACCGCTGCTGTCGTGCTAATCACACATTTCGCTTTTGTGCTTTTTGACCAATTCATAGGAACGTTTTTTTTTATTATTATTATTATTATTATTTTTTTTGAGTGGTTTTGTAATTTGTTTTCAATATAAAATACCTGTGTTAAATAAGTTATGTTAATTAAAACACAAACACACATATATTTATATTCTCTACAATACAATTCTAATAGCCATGAGTTATTCATGGACATATTCAGTTCAGCCATTTAATATGTAGTTATTTAAGTTGTTTTCACATACAATATTTATCTTGTGTATTTTTGCGTATTTTCATTTGTTTTGCATGATAAATAATTTACTCACAGTTTGGCCAGAGACCAAGTTTCAGCTCACGCTGGCAGAAGCGGTGTAATTGAACAAATGTCACATCCCAGTTGTATTGTTATCTCAAACGTTTCACTATCCCCTATTTGTATTCATCGGAGCGACCACCACTCGCAACGATGGCAGAGCACTCGTTTCTGTCTTTTGTGTTGACTTTTCATGTAGTGCAAACGCCAGCTCCTGATTATTTCTACTTGTACACCTCTTGAGCAGATCAACCATCACTTCAGATGCCAGCATGTGGCCAAACACAAACCGTCAAATCTCATAGCAATTAGGCTCCTCTCTCCGTTCAGGAGAGTGAGGAAATCTGGCAAATAAGCTGAAACGTCTTTTGGACGAGCCGAGTTTAAATGTCTGGAATGTTTGAGACACTTTCCATCCCTGCCAGCATCTGTTTCCTCTGCGACTTTGCCCGCTGTTGTCGTTTTGTTCCAGAATTAAACTGCAATTTCACCTCTCGTGCACAACCGTTTAGAGCGGAGCATAAGTCAGTCGCCATGTGAGTGACAATGTCTCTCAATGAAACATATGGGTGCCGATTTAGGAGACCTCTAATTAAATTTTGTCGCGTGTCACAAGAAACTGTTGGCTAAATTATTCACCTGTGCGTGGGAAGTTTAATTTATATCTGAATTTGATTGTGTACTTTTTGATATTGTCGCGTCGCCTTTCTGTAATGGGCAAGTTGTTTGCTCGTTCAAATTGTAATACGAATTCAAATGTGACAAAGGTCTGCACTGGATTGAATTTTGTTTTAAACAAACTAAAAAAAAACACGTGCTGACCACATTTAATTCAGGCGCTCCTCAATGGCCTTATTTATTATAATTTAACAAAGGCAGATTTTTCTAATGACCAGCCACTGCTACAGTTTAATTCTCTGACACCCACATCACTCACCAGGCTACCTTTTCAAGGGATGCACACACAAAAGGCATATTTTTTGGTGAATCATTTACTCATTCATCACCATTACTGAATGTGAAATTGGGAATTGAAAAGCATGATGTGGAGCACCATATCCGAATTTATGTTGTTCTGGTTTTCTTGTGGGGGGGTGCCGATAAATCCCTGGTCAGACCTCTGGCAATGTTTCTCCCTTCCACGAGGGGGTATTATTTACCTTTTTTGCATATTAGTGGGTTGTTCCATCTTCAGTTTTGTTAAAGCGCTATATAAATCGATATGTATGTTTTGTATTTTGTACAGCCGCCCCCATTTCAAGCTCAGATAACTCCGGGGCCATATAACTTGGAAATCTTTCTATTGAAAGTAGAGAGTCTAAGGTTTCTTTATGCTGTATTGAATATTTATGTAGTCCTAAAACTCAATATTCTGTGGGTCCTGCAATGTGAGTGAAAATGACAAAAACCCTGGCACTGAACTGGACACATTTTTGCACTTCATCTGGCAGTGAATAAATTAATACAATAATCCTTAGGACACCCCATTAAAAATGTCTGTCCAAACATCTTGCAGTTAATTTTAACATGAAAAATCGTACTGAACATGTTACGAAATATAATCTTAGATCTAGATTTTATGAATTTGTTTAATATACCAGAATACAAAATAAATATGGGAGGCGGATTGTGCTTTTTGAAGTGTGCGCTTTTATAGTGTCTCGTGATTTTAAGAATGAACCAGCCATTTATTGATAACGTGACTGCTTTATTTGGATAATGATCAAAGTAAAAAAAGTCAAAGTCAGCTTTATTGTCAAATCTGCTAATATGCATGACATACAGCACAGATGAAATTACTGTCCTCTCGGACCCAGCATGCAAGGCACTTATAATTGTTATAATTATAATTACAAACATAAACATGATTGAGATTATGTCAATTCGTGTTGAGCGCTATCCGTATTTTGACTGATGAAGTATTTTTGGAGGTTGTTTTGTCACGGTCTATCAATTATTTTAACCTTTGTAAAGGTCTGTGACTTTACATTCTTTAAAATGTCTGGATCTTGGCCATTTTATTGACATAGCCAAGAAAATGTTCCCTTGCATTTTTTTTGAGTCATCATGGGAACTTAATGCACATTTTCACTGCTGGTGTTTTGCTTTACTGTACAGATTCACATCCTGGAGAGCGGTGAGATTCGGATCTTCAGCCGCAACCAAGAGAACAACACCAGCAAGTACCCTGACGTCATCTCTCGTATTCCCAAGGTAAATAAAACCATGTCAAAATATTATCATAACGGCAGGTGGATGATTGCGCCCTTCACGTTAAACCCATTTGCTGTGTTGAAATATTCAGACAGGGATGGATTTTTTTTAACCCGCTCATTAAAAAAGGTCTTCCTCCACCTAAAGTTCCTCCCAGTCCAACTGTCAGCCTTTTCGCTGAGTCTATAGCTGCCATTTGGTGTTTGTCGCTTCTTTGGAGCTTACTGAGCCCTCCCTTCCCTGCCCTCCAGCTCCTGTCTCGTCAGGAACCCGCAATTAAATAGGAAATGAGGCTACATGGGTTTATTAGAACTGTTCTCATTCACGCTCGTTGGCACACGGCTGTTATTGAAATGTCACTCGTATATCTGCGGGCACGGGCTTTAATTGCGTTAGAATATTTAATTGAGTTACTCGCACGATTGCGTCGCTCAGTAGAGGTTGTTTGTTTGTTGTGTCGTGTCATTGGCCTCATTCAAAGCACGGCTAAGCTTTGCCAAGTGACGTGCGTGTCTGCCTCCTGTTGAGCTTGAAGGTAGGGTAGAAAAGGATTCCCGGTGTGTGCAGCTCAATTTTCTAAGCAAGTTTTTATGTTGTCAGCTTTGGCTCTTAGTCCAGTTCAACTATGACTGAGACATATGAAGTTCAAATAAATGTTTCCAATTAACTCATTCACGGCCAGACAATGTACAAAAATGTGTCTACTCCAGTGGTTTTTGTCATTTTCACTCAAATTGCAGGACCCACAAAATATTGAGTTTTAGTACTACATAAACATTCAATTCAGCGTAAGAAACCTGAGACTCTCTTTTTTCAATAGAAAAATAAGTTGTATGGGTCTGGAGTTATCTGAGATTGAAATACGTAAAAAAGTCTACGTCTGTGTAAGCTCTCAGTCGTACAGGAGTGGTCCATCGATGAGAAGGTTTCTTCAGCCGTCATCTGTACAAAAGTGAAGGTTTCGGACATTTCGCCTCCTATCCAAGAGACTTCGTCAGCGAACTAAAGTCTGACTGGTCGTATCGGCCCCATTTATATATCCCTAATGTCCAGACCTAGTGGCGCCGGACAAAAGAGGCGATTCTTATAAAACAACAAAATCCTTCATTAAACCGGTCGGGTGGTGTGAGGTTCAATTTGGATCGTTCATACAATAGCCTGCTCAGGCAAAACAGGTTAGGCAACTTTCGCAATGCTGATGAGGGTCGTTATGCTGATGAGGTGATACCGGGGGGAGTGGGGGTAATAGGCCAATCGTTAGTCAGGAATGTAGGAACAATCAGTGGGGCCACAGGGGGGGGTCCCGCGCCCCCCCCCCCCCCAACCTGAGAGTAGGGACCTATCATAGCTGTGTCCGGCGCCACTAGGTCTGGACATTAGGGATACATAAATGGGGCCGATACGACCAGTCAGACTTTAGTTCGCTGACGAAGTCTCTTGGATAGGAGGCGAAACGTCCGAAACCTTCACTTTTGTACAGATGACGGCTGAAGAAACCTTCTCATCGGTAAAAAAGTCTAGAAAAAAACTTTTTTAAACTACTTTTTACAGCATAAACTGGATAAACATGTCATAATAGAGCAGGTCATTTGTAAAATACTATAAAAACGAACTGCAATTTCTTTTATTTTCACCAAATTTAACATCACCATTAACATTAGAAAGAAAAAACGCTGCACGAGAATAACGTCCGATTTGCGGAAATCTCAACCAGACCACTTTTTTAAAATCTTGATTGACCAATACAAACACTCCTGCTCACAATGGAATGCTACACGAGTATAAGGTCCGATTTGTAGAACTCTCAGCCAAACACGGGTGAGAATTCAAATTTCGGTTGTATATCGGGGTCATAAAAAACTCAAAATCTCAGGTCGTAAACCGAATTGAATGAGAACCGAGACATTAGAAAATCCAGGTTTGACTGTATAAGGAGTGCAGGACTATAAGCACTTTCAATGAATGAAAAATGTTTTCCAAATATAATACAGTGGCTTAAGTGGCTTACGAACTTAATTGGTTCCCAGACAGAGTGTGTAAGGTGAAAAGTGTGTATCCCAAAAATTAATTTCCCATAGGAAACCATGAAAATGAGATTAATGCGTTCCCAGGTCCACATCAAACATAATTTTCTACTTTCTAATTTTATAAGCCTTAAAACTACACAAAATATACCTTATTTTATGTATAATAAATGTGCTATAGTATTATGGTTAAAGAAATAAACTGTACTGTACAATAAAGTCATTTTATTTACCTTTGTGATGGTTGTTAATGGCTTGATGGAATGGAGTGTCCGGTTTCCTGAGCATTAAACACTTGATGAGGAACATAGGCTTCTTTCACCATCTTGAAGAATGATCCCTTGTAGGTGCTAGCTCTGTGATAATTGTATCTAATTCTTCATCAATTGTATTCTGTTAATCTTGCTTGATAGCTTTTTGCATCAAGTGTACAGATTACTTGTGCGGTTTATTTGTGGAGCCTGATTGATGGGATATTTTAACTTCCAGTCTACACTCTGCTTTTGAATTTTCAAAGTTGAAACGAGTCTAAATTTCATTGTTTATTTTACTTTGTATTTTCTAACCTTTTTTATGTTTTTTCTTTTATTTTTCACTTTTGTTTTTTTGGTTTAAAACTGTCATCTCCCTTTCGTCCGTGTGTGTTTTCTCTCATCTCTCTCTGTCTGCCTGTCTCTTTAAAGTTTAACCCCCCCCCCCACTGCTGGGTTCTTGACCAATCACGTGGCTTTAACCAAAGACACCTTTTTGGAGGGGGGGAGAACGGCCTCACTCTCTCTCTGTCTGTAACCCCATCGTCCACTGCTGCATTCTTGACCAATCACGTGGCTTTAACCGAAGACTGGGGGCGGGGAATAGAGAAATAAATGCAGTCGGCTGCCATTTTGTTGTGACAAGAACGGGCTCGTTCGCGAACGACACATCACTCATTGTGGCAGCTCCGTGTGTATCCCGAAAAATAGTTCGTATGCCAAGGTAAAATTTTCATAAATGTAACGTTCGTAAACCGAAAAGTTCGTAAGCCAAGGGGTTCGTAAACCAAGGTCTCACTGTATGTAAATACATTAAAAATTAAAAACATACATTAAAAATACATTAAAAATCCAAATACAAAGCACACCACTTTATAAGGCGCTATACTAGAGGCTGTGGTTGCGCACTACTTCTTCTACATGGGGAAATGAAGTCGGTGGCTGCTGACAGTATTTGCAAGACCTGTTGTGGCTCAATATTATACTTCACATATAAGGCGCACCGGTGTACAAGGCGCAGGGTAATTTTTTGAAGCAAATCAAGACTTTTGGGTGCGCCTCATACACTGCAAAATATGGTATTCATTTATTTTTGCGTTTAGATGAGAACTGTTGAGGTAATTTGCCATACGAACATCTTCAAACATCTTTTTGCATCGTTTGTTCATGTTTTGGACTTCCTGATACGTCATCCTGCCTGCCTTTACATCACAGGTGTCAAAGTTAAGGCCCGGGGGCCAAATCCGGCCCGCCACATCATTTTTTTCGGCCCGCGAAAGCAAATCAAACTTGTTAAATTCCATGCTGATTGCTAAAATCTGACCCAAAATTTCATATGTTTGCATTTCAACCACAATAAAAGTCATTATTCTTGACTTCAGATTTGAAAACGAGTTATTCATTAATTTGCTGTGTGCTCTATATGTAATATTTGAAGGGATTTAAACATTCTAATGGGTTCCCCAAATTCATAACGGCCCTCGAGAGGAAACCATAACTCCAATGAGGCCCGCGGCAAAAAATGACTTTGACACCCCTGCTTTACATGATGTCACATCCCATTACGTCACATCCTATTGCGTCACACCCTGTCCGTCTTATAACTGCTCTCCCAGTTCGTCTTTCGCTCTCTTTACTTTCTGTCCCTCCTCGGCCGACCTCCCACAATGTCTCTGCTGTCTACAAGATTAAAATAACTTCTTCTTTAACAACTGGCTTCCTGCTGATTTCAACATCCCACTTCTAACACCCTGAGAAGCGATGAACCAGGAACGAACGATCACTTTTAACCCATCAAGAACAATCATAGAAAACCAGGTCATCCCACTAAATGATGCAGCACACTTAACCTCATAGATGATGTGTGGTGTAGTAAGGAACATGTAAGAGTGTCTCAAATATTCTTAACCGGCAGTCAAACATTTTTGGGTGGTTGATTTATGCAACTTGGTCAGCGCCCGACTGGGCAAAGTGCATATTGGCAGGCCTTATAGCCTTCTTTCATCCTCCAGACCTGCTCCGGTAGCTCATCTCTCTGTGGATTTTGTACTTTTTTTTTTTAATGAAACCACCTCCTCTCACCCATGTCATGCCTCTCATCATTCTTGGGGGTGGGAGAGGTCTTTGATACATTCTTGTCACCTTTTTCCTATTTTGGTCCTCGCCTCTGGTACCTTCACTCTCATTCCTTTTATTCAAATTTTTTTGACTGTCTTCTCACTTTTTTTGGGGGTGTTTCTGGGGCTGTCAGTGTTTTTTTTTTTTTGCCTTCACGCAGCTCCTTTTTTCACCCGCTACGCACCTCAACACGTTCACCACTGGATGTTTGGCCAGTTTATTTTTATCGCCGCACCTCCTCGCAAACCGGTGACACTTCACTTAACTCCGATGGTGTGGAATGCTTTGCGAGTGATTTACTGTTTTTGTCCCTTGCTAGGTTTGCGCGGGAGGGTGGGTGGTGTTGGTGGAATAGTTAGTCAATCATGTGAACACGCTTTGGAATTAGCATTGGGTTGTCACGGCGACGCGGCCGCACCATGAATGTCTGGAGTGAGGCGCCTTCCGGGGAGACTGCGCTTTGCATGTCAATGAGTACAAAGTGGCAATGTGTTAATACAGATGCATTAGCCGCTCGTTAGATTTAAAAAGTGGCTGATCACAAGTGGTTACGTCTAATGCGCCGTGATGAGAGGGGTGTCAAAAGTAATCGCCGGGCTGACGCCACCTTGAAAAATGTGCATATTTGAAGTCCCCTTTCAAGTGAGATATCATCGACCTCTGCATCTCTCCGGTCAAAATTCATGACTTAACCTACTCTGAACTCCCGTTTTAAAATGTTCCTTTAGCACATGGGTGTCCAAACGCAAAGGGCGTTGGTGTGTTAAAAATGGAGGTGATAGCAAACTTGGCGGACATTCTTTACATATAACAATAATTAATTTAAATACATTTCAGTGAGACACAGTGTTTCACATGTGTTCTTTTATTTTAATTTCTGCTAGCGTTTTGGTTCCTTATGAAACATCTCTCATCTCATCTCATTTTCCATACCGCTTATTCCTCATTAGGGTCCCGGGGGTTGCTGGAGCCTATCTCAGCTGTCTTCGGGCACGAGGCGGGGGACACTCAGAATTGGTTGCCAGCCAATCGCAGGGCACACAAAGACGTACAACAGTCACTCCCACACTCACACCTAGGGACAATTTGGAGTGGTCAATCTGCCTGCCATGCATGTTTTTGGAGTGTGGGAGGAAACCGGAGGACCCGGAGAAAGCCCACGCGGGTCCGGGGAGAACATGCAAGCTCCACACAGGGAGGCCGGACCGGGACGCGAACTGGCGACCTCTGCACTGTGATGCCGGTGTGCTAACCACTCGACTACCGGGCCGCCCCCCCTTATGAAACATGCATATCAAAATTGGACTGCTCATTTAGTCAGTTACCGTATTTTCCGGTGTATAAGGGGCACCCAAAAGCCTAGATTTTCTTCAAAGGATGACCTTGCGCCTTGTGCGAGGCGCACAAGGCGCAAGGTCATCCTTCATATGTGAAGTAATATTGAGCCACTGCAGATGTCGCAACTCCTCTCAGCAGCCACCGACTCCATTTCCCATTGTAGAAGTAGTGCGTAACTGCAACCTCCACTGTCGCACCTTTTATACAGTATGTATATTAAATGTTGTGTGCCTTATATTTGGAAAACTTTTCTATATATGTGTGTGTGTGTGTATGTATATATATATATATACAGTAAAGTCTCGTTATATCGATATTCTTGGGAGTCGGAAAAAATATCGATATAACCGGACTATCGATATATCCGATCCTGCGGCATGTAAATTTTCTCCTTGCGTTCATAGAAACAGTATCGTAATAAGCAGTACTATCGATATAACCGATATCGATATACCAAGACTTTACTATATATATATATATATATATATATACAGTGAGACCTCAGCTTACGAACTTAATTGGTTCCCAGACAGTGTGTAAGGTGAAAAGTGTGTATCCCCAAAAAAAATCCCCATAGGAAACCATTAAAATGAGAATAATACGTTCCCAGGTCTCCATAAAATCTAATTCTCAACTAAATAAGCCTTGAAACTACACACAACATACCTTATTCTATGTATAATAAATGTGCTATTGTATTGTAATGGAAGAAATACACTGCACTGTATAATAAAGTCACTTTATTTACATTTGTGATGGTCGTTGATGGCTCTTAATTGACACCTGTTGCTTTCTGACTTGTAAGATCTTACGAAACTGAGGCATCACATTATCATTCATCATGTTGATGATTCTCATAGCCTTTTCTGGATGGAACTGTTCAATAACAGCCTGCACATCAACTCCTGGATGGCCTGTTTCTGCTTGTCCTCTTGAAGGCAAATCAAATCCTCTGTGTTGAGGTCCTCATTATGGTCAGCAACAAGCTCCCCGATGTCATCTGCATCCACTTCGAGTCCCGTAAGTGCTAGCAGAGATTTTATTACAACAAAAGGCGCGAGTCCGATGATTCCACGGACGCGGAATAAAACGTGACGAAAGGAGGCGGGCGTGGCGATCCGTCCAGCACATTTGCGATCCCGGAAAGCACCAAACTTACGCCATCGCTGCTAACAATCACCTCGGCAAAGCAAACTCTTGAACTTCCCAGCACAAGACACAGCGAGGCGTCGTAATCATGTCACTAGTGAGGTGACAGTGACTCGTTGAAATGTCCCAGTGTTGTTGATGAGCGGCTCCACACGCACACCACGCACATTCGCGATCCCGGAAAGCACCAAACTTGCAAAGCGGCAAAGCGAACTGTTGGACTTGCCAGCACAAGCGTCGTAATCATGTCACTGGTGAGGTGACAGCGGCTCGTTGAAATGAAAAAAAAAAAATATATATATATATATATATATATATATATATATATATATATATATATATATATATATATATATATATATATATATATATATATATATATATATATATATATATGGCCAGCCGAAAAAGACACTTCAGTTTCATTTCAGATATCTTTATTGCTTGCAACAATCACCGTTTTTCATATATTTGAACATGCTGGCATTCGTGGTTTCGTGTGAATAGAACAACATGAGGATTTTGCATTGGTTGCATCTTTGAACGGAAATAGTCATTAAAAAGTGTAAAAACGTTTTTTATTTTATGCACAAGTTTATTTTTCACTTCACTACTGTACAAAAAGCATGCTAGATACGCAATCCATGAACGCAATGATAAAATTACATGCCATATCAAAGATCCCCGATTTACGTGTTGCCCCCCCCCCCCCCCTTTTAATGCAGTTCGGCGCAGGACGGATATAGCGATAGTCCGGTTATATCGACATTTTTTTCAGACTCCCGAGAATATCGATATAATGAGACTTTACTGTATATACAGTAAAGTCTCGTTATATCGATATTCAAGGGAGTCGGAAAAAATATCGATATAACCGGGACTATCGATATATCCGACCCTGTTTGCATGTAATTTTCTCCGTGCGTGCATAGAAATAGTATCGATATAACCGGGACTATCGATATATCCGATATCGATATAACGAGACTTTACTGTATATATATTTCTCTCTCTCTCTCTCTCTCTCTCTCTCTCTCTCTCTCTCTCTCTCTATATATATATATATATATATATATATATATATATATATATATATATATATATATATATATATATATATGGAGAACCTTTTTCATTCATTGAATGTGTGTCCTATAGTCCGATGCGCCTTATGCCCTATACTCCGGTGCGCCTTATACACCGGAAAATACGGTACTTACATAATAATTTGCTGTTCCAAATTGAACCTCTAGATGGAAGCACTTAGCACATGAAGGTAACAGCGCTGCTGCCTAATGTATTAATTCTACATACGTGCCAGACATTATTCATTTTATGACGCAGGCTACAGGCTGTATGAAAATTGACCACGGGCCGCATTTGGCCCCCGACACACCTGCTTTAGTGTCTATTCTCCAAATATTCTTCACTGAATGCTTGCTTCAAGCTATTTATTTTCATTACTGGTCGAAGTTGACTGTAAAACTGGGTAGCTTGAGGCAATGACCTTTATCAGAATCGGACATATATTTTTCAAACATTGGATATTTAAGCACCCAAAATGTTCAATTAAAACATATTTTGGTCATTTATACCAAGAAAAGTCTGCTAGTTGAATGCTAGCATATAATGTGAATCTCTGGAGACGGCTTAGCGATTATTACCATGATGTGGTAACTCCATCCTGATCGCAAATGTGTCTCATCAACCAACTACCGCAACCAGATGTCAGCGTTGAATGAATTTAACTTTGATTGCTGCCCCTTATTGACAAAAAAGAAGTCAGTTTTACCACACAGACCATCCAAGGATGATCGCATTGATTGTTGAGGAAAATCCGGATTTTGCTGAGTTTGATCAAAAATTAAAAAAATTAAAAATTCCAGGCCTTATACACACACACAGACAAGGGTTTGCCATCCGAAATATTGAACAGCTTTAATAATTAGTTTCCAGCCCTTTTATAATGTTGTTGTCGTGAGTATGCCTGCAACCAATGAAGATCGCAAACCAGCAAAGCCGTCTTGTTCAACTTCAGTTCATTTGATCCAACTTCTTCCTTAAAATTGTCTGGCATTTTAATTACTGGACAGATTTGGATTAAAAGTCCAAAATCGAATTCATTAGAGGCTTTGTAATAAATCACATATTCAAAACATTGACGACATTGAAGTCTTTATAAAATCCATTCAAGGCCTGAAGGTGGCGGCAGCACGCTTTCAACCTGTTCATACTGTGTTCGTGTGTGTGTGCGCGCCGCACGTGTGCGTGTATTCTCTGAATTCTGTTGTCTAAATCGAACATACGTGTATGCGTTTGCACACAATGTGTATACACTTATGTACTGTACATTGTGTGTTTTGTTTGTGTGTTTCGAATGTTATTCAATTTAATGCATTTAAATCTGCCCTTTGGCTCAACCCCCTCCCTCCAAAAATCAATGTGGCCAGAGTGGTGCCTCTGTTTCATATGGATCTTGACTCGTATGTTAGCTTTTCGCCTTAGCCACACATACAGTGTACAGTACTTTTTGCTTAATTTTTGGTGTTCCCTGGCAGGTCAAGAAAGACTCTGTGGTCTCCTGCGTGCTGGATGCTGAGGCGGTGGCATGGGATCCCGAGAAGAAACAGATCCAGCCGTTCCAGGTCCTCACTACACGCAAGAGAAAGGTACGAATAAGCGGAGAGTCGTTCAACGCGTCTTGAAAACTAGTTACGTCTTTAAAACTAATTCTGACTGTGTAAGCATTTGAATATGTCACAGATCATGGCTGATTCAACAATTGTTTATTGTAATGGAGGGTTTGGTAACAAGAAAATATCACTTGTGTGTTACATATGACAAGTTGAAATGTTGGTCCAGATTTTAGCAATCAAGGCATACATTGACATGTTTTATTTTTTATTTGTTTTATTTGTTTTATTGACATGTTTTATTTGCTTTTTTTATTTGTCCCCCACAAAATGTTGTGGGGGACCAGATCTGGCCCCTGAGCCTTGAGTTTGACACCCATGCGTTAAAATGTTGACGCCCGAAGCAACTTGACATGAGACGCCAAGCGGATGAGCACAAACTGACATAGCATGACACAGACAAAGTTGCACAAAAAAATGAATCATTATCATAAAAGAATAGAAATAATGACCTCACACACACACACAACTGGATCATTTGAAAAGCGGTGTGGTGTTCGAGTCGAGCAAGTGGTGGTGAGAAGGTGTCTGAGGACGGTGTGATGGAGTGAGATGATCCAGTAGGAGGAGAAGATTAATCGGGATGCGTCAAAGGGATGGAAGGGAAAGGGGGGTGAAGATGAGATGGTGCAGGGAGAGGCTTTGTGTGATTGCAAACGCCAGCCTGGGTTTTTTCCCCCACTTTTGATCAGAATAATGGCGCTCAAACAGCACACAAATCACATGACTGCAAACGAAGGACGCGCCCTCTGTCGTTTAGCTCCTTTGGTTCCCCGACTCTGACATGGGCACAGATGAAGAAAAGGGCAAGATGAACGAGGAGCTGGCGCTAATGGAAGAACGTCAAGATGAACGTAGTCGTAGTGCTTTTATTCTCAGGGACGCCTCAATCATTTCAGTAGACTCACCGTGAGTTGTAATAACACTCTGATGCATGAATGCAGTCACATCCTTCACGTACAGTTGGCGCTGTTGCCGTTGGCAGCAAAGCAAGACAGAGAATGGTGTAAATAGCAAACAACGGTGTTGTGTGCATTCCTTACCTGGGAGTGCATCTCTTTTTGGAAGATGTTCTGCATGGGCCTTTGTCATATATCACAGTTCCGACAGTCACTGAAAACCATTAAAAGTAATATCTCGATATATTTTGTAAGAAATAAGGTTTAAAATGCCCTTAAAAATAGCTTTGAATACAATGTCTATAAGCATCAGTGAAATGAAAACTGCTGGTTAGCAGTTAGCGCCGAGCTAGCACTGAGTGTCTAGCTGGCGGTTAGTGCCGAGCTAGCGGTTAGCGCCGAGTTAGGGGTTAGCGCTGAGCTTGCAGTTAGTGCCGAGCGAGATTGCTACAGCTCTCAAACGAGCCCGTATGGGCACTCCCAGAGCCATTTGAGTGAAGCCAAGTCACTTGCTTTTTTGACTTTGTGCGCGCACACACACACACACACACACACACACACACACACGTGCGCGCGCACACACACACACACACACACACACACGTGCGCGCACACACACACACACACACACACACACACACACACACACACACACACACACACACACACACACGCACTGTGATTAACATGCTTACAGACTGTAAAAGGATGAGCGCAAACCACTGTCATCTGGGAACAAATAGGGAGGAGTAGCTTCATGTTCCATTTAATTTGCTCGTAGTTTCAATAGAAAAATGTACCGTTGTACAACATGAAAGGCCAATGCATCATTATCTTAACACAGATCTGACTCAATGTTTCACTCTCCTGATAAGGGGATATCTTTTTAACTTAAAATAACTATCGGTACAAAATGGCAGGATGAAATGACAGTATCATTGAACTAAAATAACTTAGTCATGCTTTTATTCGGTAAACAAATGTATGCATCTATATGTATTTTATTTTATTTATTGCATTCTATTTGTGATTGTATTTTATTTATTATAGTACTTATGCATGTCTGTGACTGTAAAGTGTCCTTGAGAGCTTTGAAAGGTGCTTAAAACATAATGTATTATTGTTATTATTATTATTATTATTATTATTATTATTATTATTATTATTATGTTAAGTATCAAGCGTATGGAAAACATGATAAAACACTATATTTTATTGTATGTTTAAAACAGATGCATCAACAGTTAACCTTGGAAATCTCATCCATATTTCACCAGCTGCAGAGGCTGGTGAAAAAAATGATCATCATGTCCATCCCTGGTTGCCCATTGACGGCCACATCTTCCAAGCTCAAGAAAAAAAATCCTGTGGACAGGCGTGTGCCATTTTTACCTTTGCCATCGTGTGAAGTCGAAACCTTGTTCATGTGTGCGCTTTTTACTGAGCGGGGGTGCAAAAACAATACATCACCAATTTCGGTAAAATTATTCGCTGTTTTTAATGAGGGGAAAAGACAGTCGCTTTGTATCAGACACTGGGCTCTTTTTAGCACATCTGACGTGATGATCAGTTTGTCATCTGTCCGTGTGAAAGTTTTAATTATTGTATGCTGATGGGTTAAAAGTGATCATTCGTAAGATGTTTAAAGATGTTCGTATAGCAAATTACCCCAAAATATGCGAGGCTGCAAAACGGTTACGTGACGAGAACAAATTAAAAATGAATGGTAGATATTCTTTTGGAGTATTTTTAGGACGGACGATTTGGGTTGTGAATAAGACGAGTGTCGCAATGTATTTGCATGACTTTTTCTTTCGGGAAACAGCATTAATCATGCGATTGTGTCTGTGCCTGTCTGCGTCTGTTCCTGCAGGATGTGGATGCAGCCGACATCAAAGTCCAAGTGTGTGTGTATGCCTTTGATCTTCTCTACCTCAATGGAGAGGTAATCATTACACTACGGCTTGAGGTTGGGACATTTACATGGTTCATGTCGGTGCCGGGTTTTTATATATACAGGTAACATCCGATTTACGACCGGCGCGAGTTACGACCACCCGTACTTACAACGGCCAGACCTTTTTTTTTTTTATTTAAATTCTACGGCTGCCACCACGATAGCCAGCAACACGACAGAGACAGAGGTCCGTGCAGGATGATTTATTAAGAGACAACACAAAGCCCTGGTCCCAAAAAGAGGACCAGGGGAATAATCAAAAATAAAGAATACCAAAAACAATGAGTGGGGACAGGGGGGCAATGGGAAACCCGACCCGCAAAGCAACTCGCACACAATGGTGCAGAAAAGGTACAATCCTGAAAGGATTACGGGATGTGTGTGTGGGGGTGAGGGGGGGCGGGGCTCGCACCGAACACCGATGATATAGATAGTCCAGGGTAATACAAAGTACAAATACAAGTTGACAGCGTCCCGTTTTAGCATCCTGATGAAGGAATTGACGGCATTGGAAGCGGGGAGGCGTGGCCCCGGCCCCAGCTTTCAATCCGAACGTGACAGTATCAAACAAGTAGGATGATTATTTGCCAGAGCAGCATTGCACAACGTGAGGATACAAAATAACTGTTTCTTAACAAATGCGTAGGACAATTTGTTTAGTGCAGTGTAGCAGTTGTATTAGGTAGTTCTAGTCAGGAGCAAGTTCTGTAATCGTGGCATACAAACGTAAGAGAGTCGTTATGAGAAGAAAGAGTGAAGTGTACTAAACTGAGCGAAGAAGGATATAAAGTGATACGAATTCAAGAAATTCTCGGAGTATGCAAAACTCAATTGTACGACACGATAAAAACTAAGAAAATATCACGGAACAGTAAAACGCGGGTGAGTTGATTGCGACACGTAAGTTACTGGTGCCTCGAAAGACAAAATATCCGGAAATGAATGACATCGTGATGATGCCGACGACGACCCGCCTGGTGACATTAAGCCACCGTCCAGCAAAGAAGCTATGGGAATGATTTCAAAACTATTCCTGTATGCACAAGAGTCACCCGATGTTACTGATCAGCGGGACAGTTACTTGGAACGGGCAACAAAGCTTTACAACAACCAAGCAAACACCTTGATTAACAACAAATTAAGCAACAAAACAATCAAAAATTGACTCCTATTTCACAACGAAGTAATCTTCTTTCATATTGTGTTCGATTTTTTTTCAAGATGTACTGTATTGTTATGTTTATGCACAATATATTTTGCTATCTTATAATTTTTTTGTTATATATGTTGACAACATTATATATTTATATGTTTATGCAGCACATGCATAACACCAGACATTTATTTACACATTCATGCAATACACGACTATCATGAATTCCCACATAAGGAAATTATGTTATAAGGAAAATTTTGGTACCGCAAATGCGATTCCTTATGAAAGAATATTTACTGTATATGTATAGATGTATATGTGTGTGTTTGTGTGTGTGTTTGTGTGTGTGTGTGTGTGTGTGTGCATCTGTGTTTGTGTATATGTGCATGTGTATGTATGCAGATTCCCAAAACCTCTGAAAAAAAATCAGCAGACGTGTGTCTCCCCTCACCACCCCGCCCCCCTACAAGTACACCGAAACAAATTAGCTAATTAAAACAGTGAGGGCTAATTTGTGCCTTTGCGTGTCCCAACACAGCGACAATTTTTCTGACGCTACATTATTTACTCAGCGTTATTTAGCCGCTGCCACCGTTTTGTTTGCATCCAGCACACTGCAGTGGCTCCTCGATAAAACTGATGCTATTGAGTCTACTTACTCCACTTGCTTAATGCGTTTCTGGCCCTTTACAACCGGAGATAACGTGGGGGGGACTGCCTTTCCTCTAGTCATGGTTGCCTCTAGATCCTCTTTACACAACGTTTTTCAAGAGAAACTAGCCAGTCGGTTCTCTCCTCGTACATCTGGGATGTCTCACCCTGCAATGTGGGTCATTGGAGTCTATACCCTTCTCTCAAGACGGAAATGTGTGCGTGCTCGCATGGTTCGTATGTGTGCGTGCGTGACTAACTGCAACCAAGCTTGACTGCATATGTCAGTGCAGGGCTGCAAGCAAAGTGGAAACGATACACTTTCATTTTTTAAAGATAAACAACATTAAATGTGTGTGTATGTGTGATGTGTGTGTAGTCCCTTGTGCGACAGCCACTGTGTCAGCGTCGGGAGCTCCTGCGGGAGTCCTTTGTCGAAGCGGAAGGAGAGTTTGTTTTTGCCCGATTCATCGACTCGGACAACACGGAGACCATCGCAGAGTTCCTGGAGCAGTCTGTCCGAGGTTTGCATTTGTTTGTGTGTTAGTTTGTGTGATGCCTCACACACCTGGATAAATTTGTGTATGTGTGTGCGCAGACTCGTGCGAAGGCTTGATGGTGAAGACTTTGGAGAAGGATGCCACCTATGAAATCGCCAAACGCTCCCATAACTGGCTCAAGGTGAGCATGCATTCCCTTCATGTGCCTTAACAAACCTGAATTTGACGGCTTTTAAAAGGGAACCATAAAAGACATCTAGTGATTGTGGTCAGGATTCCAGCATTGCTTCTTTATTTTATAAATTAGCCAGATCTCACAAAATTCAGTTGCCATATCTGCTATGAAAAGGATGACAAAACCCTGAAGTAGTGTGGATGTAACCTCGCTGAAGTTCCGGCATGTTGTTCCCAAAATCCTCTTGTCTGTTATTTTCAGTGGTCTATGACTTGGTGAAATGAAACAATCATGACCAACTTCTATATTTGTCCTCTTGCTAACGGTACTTCGCAAAGCTTTTTTCGATTTCACCAATGGAAAATGGGGAAAAACAACATCAAGTCAACCACTTTGCTTTGAAAACTGCCATTTTCACTTCCAGCGCCGTTATATCCATGTAATGTTTCTGGAGTAATACGATGTCGATTGTTAAATTTGATCAATAATTTGTAATAGACCGACAGCTGACGATAAATTCTAGTTCTTAGATTTTCTATAATAAATAGAAGCAAAAATGAGCAGTGTCAGCCATTTTGCTTTGAAATGGCAATATGCCTCATTTCGATTTTGTTTTCTTTATTATTATTACAGTAAAGTCTCGTTATATCGATATCGGATATAACGATAGTCCCGGTTATATCGATACTATTTCTATGCACGCACGGAGAAAATTACATGCAAACAGGGTCGGATATATCGATAGTCCCGGTTATATCGATATTTTTCGGACTCCCGAGAATATCGATATAACGAGACTTTACTGTATTATTATTATTATTATTATTATTTTATTTTCATTCTGGCTGTGTTGTGAACCATGTTTGCAAAATTTTAACCGAGTATGATTGCCGAGAGTAATATTTCAAGCTTTTGAGATTTAACAATAAATGTTAGTCTAAACAAGCATTATTTCGGCCATTTTCCTCCAAAATTGACAATTCTTTTATGACACTTTTAACTTCTCCTAATACAACCGCTTTTTAATTCCACTTGTCCGTTCCTCTTGTGAAGCAACATGTGGCGCAAACGTGATCCAATTATTTATAAACTGCCAATGAACGGGTCAATTTTTCTGCATGAATCCCCACTCCGCAGTTGAAGAAGGACTACCTGGAGGGCATGGGGGACACGGTGGACCTGTGCGTTATCGGCGCCTACCTTGGTAAAGGCAAGAGGACGGGGACATACGGTGGCTTCCTGCTAGCCTGCTACGATGAAGATAACGAGGAGTTCCAGTCGATCTGCAAGGTGTGGCACGAGCACTACTACTTTTAACATCTGTGCTAACATGTTACTATGGTGGTATATCAACTCAAGGCTAAACCATTAGAGGTTACGCGAGAAAAGCTTTATTCCCCCTTCCATTTTGTGTTGCTTAGCAAACCAGTTAGGCCCGAATTAACGGTACACGCCACATTGCCTTTTATCCTTGCTTCGAGACTCAGCCACATCAAACCTTGGATTTCTTCTGTCGTCGAGAGGCAGCAAGCTATCAAGGCCTAATGAAACATTAAGAAAATAGGATCTATTCTTCCGTTTCTTCATCTTTAATTTATTTTGGTGCTTTGCCCCCACTGGTGGAAAAAGCACCAAAATGTATTCGCCTGTCGCGAAATGAAAGTCAAGGTTGTTCGGAAGCAGAGATTTGGATGCCACTTTTAGCTCTAATTTCAATGTTGAAAAGTCACACCAGTCGCAGTATAAGTGTGACTTAATGTCCAGGAAATCTGGAAGTTGGGCCTTAACTCATTTACTGCCAGACGATGTGTAAAAATGTGTCCACTCCAGTGCCAGTTTTTTTTGTCATTTTCACTCAAATTGCAGGACCCACATAATATTTAGTTTTAGGACTACATAAAAATTCAATGCAGTGTAAGAAAGCTTAATTCTCTTCTTTCATAAAAAAAAAAAGGTAATTCCTAAATTATATGGGTCAGGAGTTATCTGAGCTTGAAATGGGGGCCGCTGTCCAAGATACAATACAGACATTTATTTACTGTGTATAGCGCTTCAGCAACAGCTGAGGCTGTAACAAAGCACTAACATGAACAAAAAGGTAAATGCTGCCCTCTCATGGAAGGGAAAACATTGCCAGAGGTCTGACCAGTGCTTTTTCGGCAAGAAAAACCAAAACCCGAACAAATTTGGGAACGGCACTCCATGTCATGCTTTTCAATTCCCGAATATATTCGGGAATGGCAGCGACTGAGTTAATAAGGATTGAGAACAGGTTTTTAAAATCCACCCAAACCATGAAATTACAGCATTTCCTAATCCCGTTTCTATTTTTCTTCAGCCCAGTCAGCCTGCAACCTAATATGGCCGGAAATAATTCCGCCCTTATAGTTTAAAGATATTTCATGTTCTTAAAAAACAAAAACAAAATAGACACCGTCTCGGCTTTGGCGATTAATCGGATCGTCCAGAAGCTGTGTATGTGGCACACAACTTCATCTCTGCGTGTTTACCGTTATACATATTTTGTCAGGTGCCAGTTGTTTAATTGCTTTTTTTCCTTCTCCTCCCTATGTTTCTTTGGCTCATGGACGCGTGGTTGTGAAGTGTGTTAACAAGTACAATGCAGCATCGGTTCCTTCTCGTAACTCCCCCTCAACCCACTGCAAAAAAAAAAACTTTAATCCCCACTCTTACTTTTATGTCTTTTTCCATGGCAAAGGGATTTGTGGCTGCAATACTGTCAGCAAAACACAAACAAAAACACACTTAAATTGATACCTTCCAAACTGGAGATTTCCAGTCATGGTGCACTCAACAAGCGTGTTTGTTGCCATTTTTATGACCGAGTGACACTGCATCTACATGACATTTTGACTGTTTTTTTCCAGATCGGGACTGGCTTCAAGGATGAAGACCTGGAGCAGCACCACAAGTTCTTGATGGTCAGTGTTCCAATCGCCCACTTTCCGCAGAGTCTGGGTTGGCGTGTGTGTGGCAGGGGACCTTTAGAATCTAAGTGCTGGCACAAGCAAGACTCATAAACTGTACTTGAACACCTCGTAGTGTAAATATTTGTGTTTTGCGACATAAACATTAAAACGTGTTTGCGGCAGATGACTCGATTGTACAACCGACTTTTGCTGTATAGTGACACTATCGGATTAACGGTAAATCGAGTTTCACCCTTGCCATGCTTTCCCCATCGGTTTTCACAAGCCGTATTGTAACTCGATAGTTAGCTGGTGGTAATGGCACATGAGACATAGGTAGATAGCGTGAACTACTCAAGCGACATTGTGTACAATGGCGAAAGTGTTAGAAAAGAAGGATGAAGATGCTGGGATCAAAAACTGGTTTGGATGGGTAATTTTTATTGTTTTGAAACTGTGTTTATTCTGTACACTTCTTTTTTTTTTTTGCTCTTTCAAGCATTTACATCCTAAATCCTATGATACTATATTATGTTTAAATTGATGATATAATGATGTCTACATATTGAAGAATGAAAATTAATTCAGAAGTTTGGCAAATGATATAAATGATGAAACATAAACTTTACCACAAACAAATGCAATGTTTGGAGCATGGCAAAAAATGAAACTGATATAACAATTTTGCCATACTGGTAGCTCACCAAACAAGGGACTTTATTTTCACCAATACAGTTGAATTTCAGCGATGAAATTAATGGTTTTGTGGTTATTAAATTGCTAAAATTGCTGCGCTTCATGGAGCTTCGCCCATGGGGCCTCCAACAGGGTGTTGCCCCTGCTCCCCAGATCCCCGCCCTTTTTTCTCATTGGGCATTCTCATCCCTGATATAGTCTTGGCTGACGAACTAATTTTCGGCGGACGAACAAGACCACACGGTCGAACAGCGCCACGGTGGCTGGTGGACTAGTTTTCGTCACCCCCTTTCTTTGAGTGTGGGCGTGGTTTGTTATCGAGTGTACTTTTGCTATTATGGACCCCACCACAGGCTTGTGTTAAGCCGAAGAAAGCTATTAAGGGTGCATGTGTGGCTAAGGGTGTTTCCGTGTTTTCTAAGCAACGGTCTCAGGCAATAGAAGTGGTTGAAAAACTTCTGTTGATTTTGATTAACGAAAAGCAGCTACTAGGGGACAGCGTGCGTGAGGGTATTATCGCAGAGAAAGCACGCAACTTCACTCAGATATCATCAAGAGGCAACGACATCAACGGCCATCACAAAGGTAAATAAAATGACTATTATACAGTACAGTTTATTTCTTTAATTACAATACAATGGCAGATTTATTATACATAAAATAAGGAATATTTTGTGTACCGTGATTTCCGGACTGTAGAGCACACCTGATTATAAGCCTCACCCACTACATTTTTAAAGGAAAACCGATTTTGTACATACACCAGCCGCACCTGTGTATAAGCCGCATGTGCCCACATTCAAACATGTAAACATATTTACAAATAAATTTACAGAGAGTTTTCAAAGTTTTAATAATATAACTTAACAATAATAATAATAATATAACCAAATAATAAATTGTATAGCCAAACGGTACCTGTGACCCGGCAGTAAAATGGTAGCAACATGGTAACAACACGCTAGCAACACAGTATAACAGGTCTGTTAAAAGAATATACTGGTAAAAATCACAGTAAGCCGTCTTCATCTTCCTCCTTTGAACTGAAGCCAACGAAGTCATCGCCCTCAGTGTCAGAATGTGGGAGTGTCATTCCTCTCAGCCTCTCTCTCGCTGTCAATACGGAATTTTCTTTTCGGTGGCGATTGTTTTATCTTTCAGTCTGATCTGCCCAGTCGAAACACCTCGGCCTGCTCTCTGTGTTCACCTAGTCTTCGAGAATGTCTTCCAGTTTGGGCTACCTGCTTTTATTACCTCAAGCTTTTTTCATCTTTTTACATTGCTACAGTTCTTCCCGCTGCCGTTTCCAGCGTCTCATCGATTTGTTTATGCCAAGTTTACGTGCAACAGCTCTGTTTCCTTCTTTATCAGACAACTCGATTGCTTTAGCTTGAAAGCTGCGTCATATGCCTTTCTTTTTGCATTTTCCATGATGAGGGTATATTTACGCTAATTCAATTCATAGACAAGACAAGAAGTTGCAGTCTTCCTCGACGCATATCTTCCACCGGTCTTTATCTTACCTTTTCTACTTGAGGGCCACTGGCGGGCGTTAGAAAAATTACATAAATTGGCCGAATCTCTGAATAAGCCGCAGGGTTGAAAGTTTGGAAAAAAAAGTAGTGGCTTATAGTCCGGGATTTACGGTAGTTTTAAGGCTTATTTAGTAGAAAATTATGTTTTATGGGGACTTGGGAACGGATTATTCTCATTTTACTGGTTTCTTATGGGAAATAAATGTTCAGAAAACGGAGTTTTCGCCTCACACACACACACACACACACACACACACACACACACACACACACACACACACACACACACACACACACACACACACACACACACACACACACACACACACTTCCTGGGAACAAATTATGTTCGTGATCTGCGTTATCACTGTACTCTCATGAGGTATTTGGTAACAAGAAAGTGCAGACAATATCACCCTTATTTAATTCATTCACTGCCATTCCCGAATTTATTTGGAAATTGAAAAGCATGACATGGAGCGCCATTCCCAAATTTGTTCAGTTTTTTTTTCTTGCAGGGGGGTGTTTCAAGTTTCAGTCAGACCTCTGGCAATGTTTCTCCCCACGAGGGGGCAGCATTTGGCTTTTGTACAGCCGCCGCAGTTCAAGCTCAGATAACTTCAGACTCATATAAATTAGGAATTAACTCTTTTTTTCTGATGAAAGAAGAGAGTATGGTTTCTTAAACTGCATTGAATGTTTATGTAGTCCTAAAACTCTAGATTCTGTGGGTCCTGCAATTTGAGTGAAAATGACAAAAACCCGCGGCCCGGTAGTCGAGTGGTTAGCGCCTCGGCTTCACAGTGCAGAGGTCGCCGGTTCGCTTCCCGGTCCGACCTCCCTGTGTGGTGTTTGCATGTTCTCCCTGGGCCCAGGTGGGTTTTCTCCGGGTCCTCCGGTTTCCTCCCACACTCCAAAAACATTGCAGATTGGCCACTCCAAATTGTCCCTAGGTGTAAGTGTGACTGTTGTATGCCCTGCGATTAGCTGGCAACCAATTCAGGGTGTCCCCCGCCTTGTGCCCGAAGACAGCTGAGATAGGCTCCAGCACTCCTTGCGACCCTAATGAGGAATAAGCGGTACGGAAAAGGGATTGATGGATGACAAAAACCCTGGCACTGGAGTGGAAACATTTTTTCACATAATCTGGCAGTGTATGAGTTAATACAATAAGAAAGGTTGAAATTTTCGTACAGACTTTCGCAATCTTCGTGGATGTTAACATTTGATCTGCTTTTCTGGACCACATAAAAAACCGTCTTGCCAGATTTGGGCCCCCGGCCTTGAGTTTGACGCCAGCACCTTTTGTGGTTCAAAATGGCAGCGAAAGGAGGGGCGGCAAACCGTTGTGAACAAATGTAACAATTTTCAAATGCTATTAGAAACTCCGAAATTCTGTAGACAGCTGCAGGACAAACCACACACAAGTATCTCACTAGCTTCTATGAGATCGCGTTGAATATGAGGCACTCACAGCTGCTGACTTGTCAACAGAAATGAGTGTACAAACGTACTCTTAGATTGTGTTAGTCATACTTCCCCTTTTGGATTGAATGGAGTTGATTGTGTTTCCACGGGTAAGCGTCGCCCATTGATTAAATGAGATATAACTGACCCTGCGGAAGGTAAGAGAGTTCCTCCAAAAAGAAAAAGGAATTCAACATACTCGACCGACCGCTGACTTTGATTGAATCATCTCATATTTGAAACACCTCAGGTTTGTTGTTGAAGCGAATAATAAAGTTTGAAAAACAACACTTCGAAGATATTGATGGTGCACAATCACACTGATTGCGGGCTAGGGGTTGAGGGAGTCGGGGGGGGCAATCCCTCATCCTCAGCCGACTCGATCGGATCCCGCCGCGCTGCTCCGTAATCAAGCGCCGCTTGTGAGCATGATGGATGGCGGATTAAGGCAGGCTGATGAGAGCCCGGCTGCGACGTGATTGGCCGCGTTGGCACATCAGCAAAGGGGCCGACCGCGCGTGTAATGTGGCCGTCAATTATGCAGCTTGTCGCACATTGCTCAAACTTCATATTCTTATGATAACAAGTATTTTTCTTACGTACCTTCACCCTGTTGAGAACGGTGGTTACGACAGTGGCCAACTTATGTTTCAGGTTACGGGGTTGTCATGATCGGGGTATGAAAGCGTGAAGTGAACTCATTGTGAACTATTGTTGCTGTCTTGTGATAAACACAAATGTCCCTTTTGTATTTTTTCTCATAAGTGGACTCACAATTACAATTTTTTTAAATTGCAAAAATTGGACTTGCATGTTTTTTTGCAAGACACCAATGGTATATTATACATCATCCATCCATCCATCGACCCTACACTCGGCCTACCCAACCTAAAACCCAATCCATCCATCCAACCAACCCATCCACCCTAAACACCAAAAACCCCATCCATGCATGCATGCATCCATCCATTCACCCACCCAACCGGCCAATCCAAACCCCATCCACCCACCCACCCACCCATCGACAACCAAAATCCCATCCATCCATCTGTCCAACCATATATTCATCCATCAACCAAACACCCACAATCCTATCCATCCACCCAAACCACCCATACATAACCCATTTAAAACCCCATCCATCTGTCCACCCACCCACCCATACATCCATTCATCCATCCATCAACCCAAACACCCAAAACCCATGCATCCGTCCATCCATCCATCCATCCATCCATCCATCCATCCACCCAACCCACCCATACATACCCCATCCACCCGCCCGCCTATCCATCCATCAATCCAAACACCCAACGCCCTATCCATCCTCCCAACCCACCCATCCTCTCTACACCCAAAACCCCATCCATCCATCCATCCATCCATCCATCCATCCATCCATCCATCCATCCATCCATCCATCCATCCATCCATCCATCCATCCATCCATCCATTTTCTAATCATCATCTCCCAGTTGTCAAAAGTTTCACCAGTCGTTAAGAAATGTAATATCTCTATCTTCATTGATATCATGCCTTTAATAAAAAATGTTTCGGGAACCCATGCCACAAAACAAACAGGAAGTCTGAATCAGAATCAGCCGTTGGTTGTCAAGGCGGCGAATAATTGACATTTATGTTTGCCTGCGTTTTCCCACCAGGAACACATCTTGCCCAAGCCTCGCCCTTACTACCGCGTGGACCAATCGGCCGAGCCCGACGTGTGGCTGGATGCTGTGCAGGTTTGGGAGGTCAAGTGTGCCGACCTGTCGCTGTCGCCCGTGTACAAGGCTGCTATGGGGATGGTCAGTTCACATCTGCTGCTGTTACTTCATCACCCTCGTCGTCATCCTCTTTCGTCCTCATTCATTAACTTTCTTTGTGCTACGACCCTGCTATTTTTTTTCTTAGTGCTTCTCTTTTCTTTTGGTTCCTTTTTCTCATTTCTCTTTTTTGACAGCCCTGTGTTTGTCGTTTGTTTTCTTACCTCCCCCATCACTGTCTTGTGTTAATTTCACTTCCCCTCTTATGTCATCTGCTTGCAACCTCCCGTCTCCCGTGTTCTCATTCTTTCTTTTCCTTCCTTCCCATCTCTTTCTCCTTTTTACTCATTACCTTTATTTCTTCACTTTTCATTCCGTTTCACCTTGCTCTCGTGCCCCGTTTCCCTTACTGTCTTGTTTTTCTTCATCCCTTCTCATCCCCATTATCTTTCCTTTCTTCTCCTCATTTCCTTTCCTTCCCCCTTGCAGTTTCCTCTTCATCTTGCCTTCTTTTTTTCTCATTCTAATTCCTCCACTTTGTGCTTTCCTTCCCCCTCATCATCCTCTCTCCTTCACCTTTTATGCTTTTTCACTCCTCCTTTTGCCTATTTGTGTCTTCTAGCTCTTCATTTCACTTTCCGAGCCCTCCCTGATCTGTTACCTCTGCATGTCCCCCAGGTGGATCCAGAAAAAGGAATCTCCCTGCGTTTCCCTCGCTTCCTTCGCATCCGAGACGACAAGAAACCCGAGGACGCCACGAGTGGCACTCAGGTGAGCCACGTGACGGACGGTCGCCTGTTGAGAATACGACAAATTTTTCTTTTGTTTGTGGCCTCCCCAAAGATCCGACCTGTTAAGTTGCTTCCGACTTCAAGGTTGAATGCAAGTACAAGGGCGAGGCTGCTTTATACTACAGGCTGTATAACAGCGGCTTTACTGCTGCCGTCTGCCTAATAAAGTGCACCAGAAGCACTGGGTAATATACAGCACCCTCACATATATCCATTGATGAACTGTGTACTGGACGGTGCGCTTTCGCATATATTCATTAATAAAGTGTGTACCGAAATCAAAGTCAATGTAGATCACACTTTGAGGTATTCTATGGCTGTGTGTGTTTCTCTAGTAAGCCTCTAGGGCAGGGGTCGGGAACCTTTTTGACTAAGAGAGCCATAAAAGTAAAATATTTATAAATGTTTTTCAGTGAGAGCCCCACACACACACACGCACACACACACACACGCACACACACACACACACAACACACACACACACACACACACACACACGTAAACACGCGCCCCACTTTTCAACGAAATGTCCGAATGTATTATTTAAAATAACTGTGATAATCCTCACCATTAACATGAATGGTTTTCCGTTCTTCAAGATTTGGTAAAAATCCAGCCAAACGATCGGAATGAAAGTCAACTTGCCGGTCTGCAATATACTTCTCGCAGAAGTATATTGATGCTAACGTTAACATGTCACTGACATTCGACTGTTTCATCGATGGTATTGTTTCTTTGCAAATTAGAATCTGAACCTTTTCTCTCCACAAAGGTGAATCCTCCGGTGCATTCAAGCTGAAGTGTACTCGTCATTTTTTTTACTCGGCGGGCTCATTTAAAGGGCCGTTTACCTGTTTCAACATGACGGCCAGTATCATCCAATCAAAATTGCGCTTTCCGCCAACCTAAGTCAGTGTCATTCAATCAAAATTGCGCTTTCCGCCAACTGCAGCCCCAACAGGAAATGAACGGCGAAAAGGCGAGAATATGTCTTGAGTTTCATCGGCGAGCCCTATGGAATCATCAAAAGAGCCATATATGGCTCGCGAGCCATTGGTTCCCGACCCCTGCTCTAGGGGGAGCTGTCATAGAGCACCGTGGTCTATATCTCCCTGATTTTAAGACACAGAGGTCAGACGAGAGGGAATTAGATCAATAAACAATTTAAGTAAACCTTCATAGACATTTTATGTCATCATTGAGTTGAGGTAAAACGATTGCTGACTGTCCCTGGAGGCATCACGAGACTTGATGGAGATTGGTAGACTTGAAACAATCACTTGGAAGGATAAATGCGTTCCCGACCGTCCTGGAAGGCAACACCACATGGGATGGATGCATGGATATTCAACCTTTTATCAGACTGTCCCTGGAGGCATCACAAGGATGATTGATTGATTGATTTATTGATTGATTGATTGATAAAATAATCATTGAAGCGGAAACTTGATTAGAAAATTGCCCTGGAGAGACAATATGGATAAATGGATTGATGGATTGAATTGAACATTTGGAACAATAATTTTTTGGGTATAATTTCGAGGGGAAGTGTGTGAATTCATGAATGTTCCCTGAAGGCAACTTGAGAACCTGGCTTGAGTGGACAGAGGATCTATGAATGGATTCATAGATTTCTAGCGGGCGATGATTGACTTGAGGAGTGATTGATTTATTTCTTTGTAAGACATTTTTCTGATTTTGGACTGTTGTTTAAAGGACAACCGACGTCTCTGGACAAGTTGTATCCATAATTTGTCAAATGGCTTCAAATGACTTCTACTGAGCGTATTTTAATAAGATTCCATCGCATATAGCTATATTTAAGTTTTAAGACTCGCTCTGAATATTCAGGAAGTCTTGTTTTTGAGTTGGTGACGAGTTCGTACGTGACATCACGAAAAGACCGCCCCCTGACCGAAAAAAGACACATTGTAGCAGTCCTTCCATCACGTCAATGTATTTTGCTGTGCAAGTTTGGTCTGAGAACCGTGTTTCACCCAAAAGCTGCCAGAAGAGGGCATCCAAGCTCCATATAAGGAATTTATCAGCCTGTGGAAGCGGAGGTGGCCACTGGAGGTCGCCATTTTGTGCCTTTTTTTGGGTGAGAGATTTTTCCTCAATGTTGCCTCAAAATGGCACGGAATAAATTATTTAATCGATTGCTAACATGTATGCTTTCCTCTTCAGAACTATTTGAATCATATTCATAACTGGATGTGTAACAAGAAAGCATATTCTCTGAATCTGAAGCCATTGTTTGGATTCTCCAGCAATGTAAGACGTCTTGGCGTGACGTCACGAACTGGGGGCGGGACTTTCTGAAAATGCCCAATTCGCAGCTCAATTTAGCAGATTTTGGACACTTTAAGTCATTTTTATTGGTGTTTTGCATTTGACTAAAAATATCCTGCGTGTTTTGGGTATTTTAGATGCTATGAAACGTTTTTCTGATATCAGTTAAAAAACAAAAAAGTGACGTCGGTTGTCCTTTAAGGCCAACCGAACTAGATTAGCATGGATTGGTAATTCAAACGGAGACATCTGGAATGATCATGTCATTGTTTGATGCTGGCTGTGATTTCAATCTGTCCCTGAAAGCAACAAAGACTTAATGCAGATGTATCATGATTCACTGAACATTTCAAACACACCTGTTTGCTTAAGAACGCTGTAATTTCTGATTGTCGTTGAAGGCACCGTGAGACCTGATTAAAGGAGTGCTAGACAATTTAGGTAAACCATTAAGGACATTTGGAGCAACTCGGTTGTGAGGATGACTGTATATCACTCAGCCCCTGACGGCAACTCCTTTGAAGAAGTGGTAGTAGTCAATATTCGAAACATTTAAGGAGACAGTGACCCTCAGCTCACAAACTTAATTGGTTCCCAGAAATTGTGTTTGAGGCGAAAAGTTCGTCTTCTGAACATTTATTTCCCATAAGAAACTACTAAAATTAGAATAATCCGTTCCCAGGTCCCCATAAAAGATAATTTTCTCCTAAATAGCTTAACAGTAGCCTGTGGTGGGGTCTTTTTTGGTCCCATAATAGCGGGAAGTACTATACTCATAACAAACCACGTCCGCACTCAAAGTAAGGTGGTGTCGAAAACTAGTCCGCCAGCCACCGTGGCGCCGTGTGGTTTGGTTCGTCCGCCGAAAACTAGTTCGTCAGCCGAGACTATATGCTCGCGAATTTAATATTCATGAGGCGAAAAGTTTGTGAGCTGAAGCGTTCGTCAGCAGAGGTATCACTGTATTTGGAACAATCTCTTGTTGGTTGTACAAGACAAATAATCACCTATTTATGTTTTTGGAATGTCTATGAATGCAATACTACATTTGGTTAGTGGAGTGATATATTTTACCTTGGTTGTTTTGTCAGGGATAGTCATAATAATAATAATAATAATAATTTCATTTATAAGCGCCTTTCAAAACTCAAGGACACTTTACAATCACATGATATTTCTTCTGCGGGTGAGCAGCGGCAGCCACACGCGTCAGCGTTCACTCAACCCGGGCTTATCTAGTTGAAAATTGTTATTTCCGACTGCGCCTGTAGGCAACGCTTGACTGGATTTGAATAGATAAGGTGCCATAGCTTATAATGGTGGTTTAAAAAAAAATGCCTGGATTGTTGTTTGGCAAGTTTTATAATTTCACATTTTCGCCAAAGGCAGTGCTTGACTCGATTAGTTTTTCCTTCAGTGCTTATGTTGATTATGAGGAAGAATGTGATTGATTCCAAAAGATATTGGACTTATCCTCCTCTTCATCCCTCAAGATCGCCAACCTGTACAAGAAGCAGCAGCAGATCCTGAATCAGGGAGACAAAGCCGACATGGAGGACTACTTTTGACCAGACCACGGTGCCAATAAATCATCATCAATCAATGATGTTATTGATATCACCTGTGTAAATAAATGTATTTTTGTCAACTTGAATGGAAATAAAAGGTCATTTGACACATCTTGAGAGTGTGTGTATGAATTGTGTCTGCAAATGTTCCTTCCTTTGTGTATGCCAGTATATGTGTGAATGAATTCCAAAATGTCCTCCTCCCTATCGAGGCTGTTGTTGTGCTGAATGGAAATCAAGTAGGCAACAGAGCAGAAAATATTGAAAATGCTAATATGGAATTGAGGTGTGCTCGGAGTATGTGTGCAATCGGACTGCATTGTGCCACCGATCTGAACTGTTTCAGAGCAGTCCGGTGTGCTCACCCTGAACACAAAAAGTAAGAAAACTGAAATGATGATGGTAAATGGGCTTTTCTACCTCTTGTATTCAAAACCGCTTCACATTCACCAACTAATGACGCAGCATTGGGTTCAGTATCTTGCACAAGGAGACTTTGATATCGCCGCAATGGCCGGGGATCGAGAGTGATATTGCTGATTGACATTTAGATTTTGGCCCGTTTTACTGCCCCTTCACCTTCTGGACTTTGCCTGACTTGAATCCAAGGTGTGGTCAGAGGATGATCAGCTAACATCGGGCCTGCGCAGCTCTTCCTCCAAGACCTTTGTGTCCTCTCTTCTTGTTGATTTGCTGTAGGTGGATATCGTCAATGGCCTCTTTGTCCACTGCGGTAACAAAAGCTTTGTTCTCCCCCGCCTCCTCGTCCTTCTATCCGTCCATCCCTCCTCAACGGTGGTAACAAAGGCTTTGTTCTCCTTCTCATCTGTCCATTCCTCCTCATCTCTCCATCTTAGCCCTGGTTGTGACATCGCTGCCATTCCAGGCCGTGAGGGAGAGAGCGGGTGGCACACATGCCACCATTGTTCCGAGCCAAAGCCCTCGGAATATCAATAGTGATTTTCTTCACGGCGTTGGCCACTAACCTTTAGGATCTCATTATGTTAGTCGGCCCCCCCACGTATTTTTCTTTTTTTGTAAAGGCTTTTTGTACAGACTCGCCAAAGTCAGGAAGCCTCACCCACTGCATACCGTTTTTTTTTAAACATTGGGTGAAAAAAAGCTACATCGACAAAGGGTGTCAATTTGAGGCTAGCTGCCAGTTCGCACTTGGCCTTCCGCATCCTAATTTAGTCCTGCATCAAAAGGTTGCGGGAAACAGCCCAAACATTGAATGAGAGGATGTTCTCAAGAGGGCATTGGCCACTGATCATAGCACGTCAATGTCAGGTTTCAAAGGAAATAATGGAAGAGTCACAGAAAGGCAAAGACGTTATTTTTATTGGATTGGATTTACCTTTATTAGTCTCACAGTGGAGAAATTTACATTTCACAGCAGCAAAGTTATGACAGGGAGGTGAAAGGAATGAAAGAAGGGTGATGCAAATGTCAGGGTCAGACAATTTTAATTTTAATCGTAAAGTATTTACGATATCTGAAAGTAATGTTTAATTACGTAGACAAGAGTCTGCTTTGAGTGCCGTATTTTCCAGTGTACTCAAAGCACCCTACTCCGGACACCCCCAATGAATGGTGTATTTTCAAAGTTTTTCCATCTACATTGATCATCCGATTTACGACCGGTGTGAGTTATGACCACCCGTACTTACGGTCGCCAGACCCTTTAAAAAAAAAAAATTCTACAGCTGGGACCGCTACGGTGGCAACGCTGTTAAGATCTGCAGATTGTTTGCGATGCATTTGGTAGACTAAAGACCCAAGAAGGCCCTTCTTGTTTAGATTGAACAAGTAGGATGTTTATTTGCCAGAGCACACAGGGCAACTCCTTCTCTCAGAATTGTAGAAGAAAATTGTATCGCTGTCAAAGGACCATATGTAGCGTTGTGGCTGCGTTTCCAGATCCACTCAACATTCAGCATGCCTCATTTATCTTAACAGAGAATATTACAGCATTGCACAAAATGAGGATACAAAATAACTTTCTTCACAAACGCTATGTCAATTTTGGCCAGCCAAGTGCGTGATTGTGTTGCGCTACCTGTCACAATGGCACCGGCGGGGTGGGGCGTCCACAGACGGCGAGGCGGGTGGAGGTCGGCGCTCGGGTTTAGGGTCCCAGCCAGGGCAAAAGCCGGGTCGGCCGTCGGCGCTCGGGCGCACCGGATCGGCGTGATGAGATCGCCGCATTGGGCCCTCGCCACCACCGCCTCTTTGAGACTTTTTGGCTTCGGCATCCGCCTAAGTCCGATCGTCTGTGTTGGCCAACCTCTTCTGGCTTCTCTGTTAGCAGGGAGAGTGATTTTTCAACAGTGCGTACACGTGGGAAGCCGTGCGTATTTGGGTCATATAGTATTCAATGGAAAACGTTTCACAAAAACAACAGATTTACATTGTATACTATCCAGTGACGTGCGGTGAGGTTCATGGCTGGTGAGGCACTGACGTCATCAATGACGTCACCGCTCGTCTCTACTTAGTATTTGAACGGTAAATGTGAAAATTCTGCGATTTTGAAAAAAATCCTAAAACTGTCACGTCACTTGAGGCTTGCGGGCAGGGCTCGAGTGACGAAAGGGGAGCGGGGAGGTTGGATTCAAAATACACGGCGAGACAGATACTCGTGAACAAAAGTCTTTACTGAGGCACGCATGAAATAATGACAGCAGGATGAGGTGAGTGAGAGAGATCGGTAACGGCACGGCAGTAACACGGGTGGCTTTCAGAATGCTCCGACGGAGACGGTATAGTGCTATCAGCAAATATAGTCAGAAGGCACAATCAAGGAAATAACAAACAGCTGTGGGAACCCAGGTGCGTGAAGATGGGAGGGGCCGTCTCCAGGGAGCAGCGGAGGAGGTGACAGGAGGGGTGGGGCGCGCCCAGGACGGCGACGAGATGTGACAAAAACGGTGAAGTTAAATGGACAAGACCTTTAAAGTACAAATCACTAAATACATCTAACTGTTTAATTTATTTTTTCATTTGATATTTCCATGACAGATTTCCATGATGACAGGTGAGGCACTGCCTCCACTGACTGCACGTCACTGATGCTATCCTGCATGCAAACGTCACATCGGCCATTTTGAATGGATCTCAACTGACGACCGTTTGACTTGCGACCGTTTTGTCGGAACGGAACCCGGTCGTAACTCAGATGTTACCTGTCTAAGGCACACCGGACTAAAAGGCGCACCTTCAATGAATGAAAAACGTTTTCCAAACATATACAGTGAGACCTCAACTTACAAACTTTTTGTCTTACAAACGTCAAATTTATGAAAATTAAACCTTATAATAAGCACTATTTTCATAATACACACCCACCACGGCTGGCGGAGTGATCTTCGGCGGAAGCACACGACCAAACAGCACCAGAGGTTAAGTTACCAACAGTCCTTATGGAAGGTGACTCTCCTTCCATAAGCCATCAACGACCATCAAAAAGGTAAATAAAACTTTATTTTACAGCACAGTTTATTTCTTTAATTACAGTCGTCATGTAATGCGCCCCTCTTTCCAAACAGCAATTCCCTTTGACCTTCGACCTCCAACGCCATTCCATCAAGCCATAAATGACCATCACAAATGTAAAGTGACTTTATGATACAATATATTTATTATATATTATATATTTCTTTCATTACAATACAATAGCACATTTATTATACATAGAATAAGGTATGTTGTGTGTAGTTTTAAGGCTTATTTAGTGGAAAAGTATATTTTATGGAAACCCGGGAACGAATTATTCCCATTTTAATGGTTTCCTAAGGGAATTTTGTTTTAGATACACACTTTTCGCCTTACACACTCTGTCTGGGAAGCAATTAAGTCCGTAAGTTGAGGTCTCACTGTATAAATATGTATAAAACTTTCCCTAATATAAGGCACACCACATTATAAGGCGCTATACAGTAAAGACTGGAGTTCAGCAGTACTTGTTCTACAAGGGGAAATATGAGTCGCTTACTGCTGACAGTAGTTGCGAGACCTTTTGCGGCTCAATATTACTTCACATGTAAAGCGCACCTGCGTAGAAGGCGCAGGTTCATCTTTGGAAGAAAATCAAGGCTTTTGAGTGCACCTTATACACCACAAAATACGGTACCATAACACCAAGTAGTCTTTGAGACTTTCAATATTTACAATAATTACGCTTTGTAAAATCAATTTCTTCATCAGCATCCTCCTTTGTCTTTTTTTTTAATAAATGCCTTAGTTTTTTATTAAATCATGCATTTACATATAACAGTGGGTCTGAGGTAGTTTCAGCTTGTCCTGGATCAGTTTACATTGTATAATGATGTCAATGTCACGAGAGAACAACGAGGCCTTTCTTCTGCATGCGATGCAGCTTCTGTAGTGCTGGCACCAAATTCTTCTGCTCCCCCCCCACCCACACACACCTTCTCCCACCATAATCAGACCCCTAGAGACCTCTCCCAATCTGCCGCATTTCTTGCCTCTATCTTGACCTGTGATGCGGCAGATGGTTGGTTTGGTTTTCCGGTGACTATTAAGAGAGGCGCTAATTTGTCACCGGTGGACAAAATGTCTACCGCCAGCCCACTTCCAGGACCCCTGAGCACGAAGGAGGTGCCCGGGAGAGCATGATGATCCAGACCTACGTGTCTTCCTCTGCTACGTAACATCACTCATACCTTCCCTCAGGTGTTTAACATGCTGACTAATGACTGCCACCAATTTTCCAAACCCTTTTAGTTTGAACTCTACTCCTTCCAAATGATCATATGCAGCAAGGGGAATATTTTGCACAAAAAGTGCATTCAAATTCTGCAAATTGTCCTCCACCTGTTGTACTTGCAATGTTCTAGATGGATTCAGGTGGTCCTGCCTGAGCCCGGTTCACTATCTGGACCAGCTCAGACCTCTCTGGAGAGCTTGCGATGAGGTTAACAAGATGTCAGAGGTGTCCGTCCTTCTTCCCGAGATGTCCTTCATTTGTCCCTGTTCCAGTTTTCCTGGCTTCAACTTTCTGGGCCGGCGGCGGCGACACGTTCCGGCGTGGGGGCACTCAATGCGTGCCTTTGTGCGTCCCAACGGGGCGGGAGAAAGCGCCATTGAGGCCTTGGGCCCGAGCCCCGTCCCCTTCGCGCTCCATTGTGTCAGTAGGAATCTGACGGGAGGGACTCCAAAGACTTTATGGCCTTTGTTCTGACATCTGAGCGCACTGGACCGCCGTAACCTAGACCTAAATGCCCTATTGCCACATTTGGTGCCAATAAAAATACCAACAGGAATCTTGGATCAGTTGAGAGACTGAGAATAACAGTTATTTATTTAAGTTAGCTATGTAATTTATATATATAAAACATCTAATCATAATTCAGCAAATTTGATCCAAGTTGAAAAATATGCACTATTTACAAAATTATTTCAAAACATGCACTTGGAAGAACTTCTTATTGTCCTTTATAAAGTTGTTCATCAATGTGTCTTTTTTGTGTTTCTTGACCCCTCAAAAAACAGGATTATACAGACCAAAAAAAAATACATCTGATCAATTTTCAGTAGTGAGACTTTGAAAGGCCTTTAGTGGCTGAGAGTGGTTCGAGCTGGTCTAAAGTGAAGGAAGGTGGTACGAGATGGTACTAAATGTGTTCAGAATTGGTCCAAAGTAGGTGAGAAAGGCCTTGACTGGTTTGAAGTTCTCCAATGTGGTCTTGAGTTGTTCAACGTAGTCGAGAGTTTGCTTAGGTTGATGCAGGACAGTTGTTTCAATTAGTCTAAGATTGGTCCCGGATTATCTGAAACTGGTACAACTTTAGACCAATTATGGTCTAAAGTTGTTCCAAGGCAGTTGGAAGTGGTCCACATTTGTGGCGGGTTGGTCCAAGGTGGTCTAGAGTCATCCCAGTCGATCTAAGGTGGCCCAAGGTAATTCAGAGCACAGGTGTCAAAATCAAGGACTGGGGGCCAAACCTGGCCCGCCACATCATTTTATTGGGCCTGCAAAAGCAAATCAATCTTGTGAAATTCCATGATGCTTGCGAAAGTCTGAACCAAAATTTTAAATTGTCCCATATAAACCACAATAACAGTCATTGTACTTAACTTCAGATTTGAAAACTAGTTACCCGTAATTTCCAGTGTATTTGGCGGTGCACCTTATGCTCAGGTGCACCGCCAATGGATGGTGTACTTTAAAACTTTTTCAAATATTTCCAATATAATGTGTAGATAATCTAAATGTTTTCCGAATATAAGCCAGATCACATTATAAGGAGATACTATAGAGGCCCTTCTACGACAGGGGTGCGGGGGTGTAATTGGTGGCTGCTGATAGGATGACTTGTTGCGGCTCAATATTACTTGCCATATAAGGTGCACCGGCGTATAAGGCACAGGGTCATCTTTTCAAGAAAATCAAGGCTTTTGAGTGCGCCTTATACACTGGAAAATACTCTATTCATTAATTTGTTGTGCGTTCTGTATGTCATATGTGGAGGGGTTTAAACACTAATGGCTTCCCCAAATTCAGAACGGCCCCTGGGAGGAAACTAACTGACCAGAACATCCCATTGTCGGATAGTCAAAGTATGCCAAGTTGGTCCAAAGCTATCTGGAGTCTTCTAAGGTTGGTCCAACTTGACTGAAAGTCATCCAATTCCAACTGAGGTGGGCCAAGATGTCCTTAGGGTGGTTAAAGTAGTGCCAGTTTGCTCCCCAGATTGTCGAGGCTTCTATAAACACACCTTGTCTTTTTAAAATAACAATTTCCTGAAATCACAATCAATATCACTTCCTGTCATCCACTTGAGCGGTGAACGTCAGTGTCCCTATCCATGCAGTGTGGGTTTCTATCAGGGATGGCGGTCCTGCGTGGACTCCTTCGAACCGGGGCGTCAGGAGGAGGAGGGTTCCTGGGGTTGGGGCCGAGCGAGGGGTGTGTCCCGCTATAAAGACTCCTCACACCGTGGGGCCTTCTGTTGCTATCTTGTGCCTCTTGGCTTCATTCTTTGTCGTCCTGGTCTTCTTCTTCACACTCACCAGCAGAGTGGGACTCTTAACACCACCGAGACCGGTCACTTGGGTGTTTGTCTGCGCTTTGTGTGTGTTTGACACCTCTGTTGATTCCTTCGGTGGGTGGGAAGTCCACACTTGCCCCGGACCATCATGCTGACCCTGGTGGCGCTGGCGTCTCTCCTCGTCCTGGCTACAGGTAAAGAAAAGAAAAACATGCTCATACATTTACACATTTTGATAATTAACTCATTCACTGCCATTCTGTAATTTATTTGGGAATTGAAAATATGACGTAGAGTGCCATTCCCGAATTTGTCCTGTTTTTGGTTTTTCTTGTGAGGGGTGCCGATAAAGCGCTGGTCAGACCTTTGGCAATGTTTTCCCCTTCTATGGGGGGGGGGGGGCATTTGTCTTTTGTTCATCTTTGTCCTTTGTTACAGCTTCAGCCGTTGTTAAAGCGCTATACAAATAAATATGTATTATATTGTATTTTGTACAGCCGCCTCCATTTCAAGGTCAGATAACTTCACACCTATATAACTATTTTTTTCTGATGAAAGAAAAGTGTTTCTTATGCTGAATTGAATGGTTATGTTGTCCTAAAACTCGATATTCTCTGGGTCCTGCAATTTGAGTGAAAAAAACCCTGCCATTAGAGAGGACACATTTTTGCACATCGTCTGGCAGTGAATGAGTTAAGTATGTGTTTCTAAGTATATGTAGGCAGAATGTTTGCGGGGAGGAAGCCATATTTTGAATGGGGGGAAAAATAAGGGAACATGTGTGTACGTACTGGACAATAGTTACATTGAATTTGGGTGTGTGGGTGATATGTAGAATGAAATGCAAACAATAGTTTGGTTGTTGTGTGCGTTTATGTAAGATGAGTAGAGACGTGAGTTTTTGGATGGAGAGTGGTGATCGTGCGTGTGTGTGTGGTTATGTGGGCACGTATAACACCATATGAGTTGTTTAGTTGGCAAAATTAAATGAAGATGAATGAATAGTGTTATTTTTATTTTTTTAATTGGGGCTTTGTTTGGGATTCATGTTTTTGTTTATAATGTTTAAACCCCATTTTGATAAATGTTGGGCGGAAATATATCTTGTGTGTTCTGGTTCAAAAAGTGCAAAAATTAAATTCCGGCATGTTTTATTAGTCATTCATTGATATTAAGTGTATTAAGTGTTGATGTACATTTATACTCCTTTTTTATTTGTTTGTGAATGCAAACAAATAATGAATACTATCTTTTCTTCCAATTATTTTATTAACTTATTCAATGCCAGACATGCAAAAAGGTGTCCACTCCAGTGACAGGATTTTCACTTGAATTCCAGGACCCACAGAATATTGAGTTTTAGGACTACATAAACATTAAATAAGGTGTTAGAAACCTTGGACTCTCTTTCGATGAGAAGGTTTCTTCAGCCGTCATCTTGGACTCTCTTCTTTCATCAGAAAAAAAATCTTAATTTGTAAATTATATGGGTCTGGAGTTATCTGAGCTTGAAATGGGTGGCTGTAAAAAAGGCAAATGTTGGAAGGCAAAAACATTGTCAGAGGTCTGGCCAGTACTTTATCAGCATCCCCTGCAAGAAAAACCAAAACCCGAACAAATTCGGGGAAGGCGCTCCACGTCATATCTAGAATTAATTTGATATGTCTGTGTTTCATCTGATGATTTTCAATGAAAAAAATGTGGAAAGTGAGAGAAAAACCTTATTGTAGTCTGTTGTGCGCAATCAGCATTTTCCTTACAAATTATAATCCGTGTTTCAGACATGGTTTTTATGTCGCTATTTGTGTTTATATGATAATCGCGTGTTCAAATGCGATGCATGCCTCCTCCCACTCGTTTACATGACAGACACGTTGATACCACCGATCGCTCCGCAGCATCTCCTTCTTAACGACCACTAAGCGGCTTAGCGGACGATTAATTGACTCAACTTTAATGAACTCCACTATCGGCGTCATTAATTGACACGTTGCTATCCTTTCCCATCCTGTAAGACTCGCCACAAAAGCATCAGTATTCCCCCCTTTTTTGCCGCACATTATTAACATGTTACTTCATGCGCTCGGATTTTTTGACAGAGTCATATTTTCCCGGTTGGTGCAATATTGATTTTGTGCCTGAGAGGCAATTAGCATCAATCATTCAGGCACTACCAGTGACACATTCAATAATTCTCTTTACATTCTGCTTTAATTGGGATGATCATCTATATGTTCACTCTATCCAATATTTCCATTTTTTGGATGCCCTACATCCTCCTTGATGGGTCTTTTTTTCTTTTTTGGCTGAGATACTGCAAACTAGTTCAGGAAATTGTTTCTGTTGACCAAACACTCCTAAACCTTTCAACAATAATAACAACTAATAACTAACTAACAATAATAACAACTATTTTCATAAATGTGGCACACCACATTTATTATCAGGCGCATATGAATAGATGCTACATTAATTGTACCAGCACATTTTTTAGTTAGCTGACGAAGCTTTTTTGATGATGAGCGAAACATCCAACACCTTCAAAGGAGTGCAGATGACTGCTGAAGAAACCTTTTCATGGTTACAATAATGGTTGCCGCTGCATTTTATGTCCACTAGATGGAGTTATGCAAAACAGCACAACACAATACGGCTTTATATCGAGCATTCACAACCGCTGCAGTTACAATACAATACATATTGATTTATAGCGCTTTAACAACAGATGAAGCTGAAACAAAGCGCTTAGCATGGACAACATTTGTAACAAAGCACTTTACAAAATATTTAAAATACTTCATCCAAGAGAAAGTGTCACCCACAGAAAAACTTATCTTGTGACAGTAAAGTGAGGCTGAGGGTTTTAAAATGCGCTTATAAATGAAATGTATTATTATTATTAATGCTGTTAAGTGCACCTTATAGTGCAGAAAATATAGTACAACAGCCCCTTCGCGCCCAAACAGGGTTACAAAGAAAACACACAATAATTAAATGTAGACAAAATTGTATTTACTCTTAACTCATTCACTGCCAGATGTGCAAAAATGTGTCCACTCCAGTGCCAGGGTTTTTGTCATTGTCACTCGAATTCCAGGACCCACTGAATATTGAGTTTTAGGACTACATACACATTTAATGCAGCGTAGGAAATCTTCGTCTCTCTTCTTTCATCAGGAAAAAAACAAGTTATTTCCTAAATTATACGGGTCTGGAGTTATATGAGTTTGAAATGAGGGTGGCTGTCCAAAATACAATGCAATACATACATATTTATTTATACCCCATTACGCTTTAACAACAGCTGAAGCTGGAACAAAGCACTAACATGGAAAAAAGGGAAATGCTGCCCCCTTGTAGAAGGGGAAAAACATTGCCAGAGGCCATGGCCAGCCCTTTATCGGCACCCAAACAAGAAAAAAAAACAAAACCCAAACAAATTCGGAAATGGCGTTGTACATCATATTGTCAATTCCCGAATACATTCACAAATGGCAGTGAATGAGTTTAAATACAAAGTAGTTATCTCATCCTGCATATTCATAGAAAAGGTCTTGGTACACCTAGTTGCTGGAACTAAAAACCCCACAGTGTAGGGGAACACTCATGAAACTTCCAGAGGGGTATCTGTAGTTCTGATCATATCTGACCGAGTGACAAGGATGTTTCAGTTATAGAAAGTACATGTGGCAAAATTTATCAGAATCACTGGAATTATTCGGGTGAATTCTCTGCAGCACTGGAACATATCAGCCTGAAAACCTTCAGTTCTAGAAAATAGCTGATAACAGCTGATCTCTGCAACTTCCCTCTGTGCAGTGCCCGAACCGTCCCAGGCCATTGTGATTTACACAGGCTGGGAACGTCACGCCCTGGTGGGTACCGAGGTGCGACTCTCCTGCTCTTTCTTCTCCTGGCGCTGGACCTCCGAGGACGTCACCTTCTCCTGGACGTACAGGCCCGATGGCGCCAAGACCAGCATCTCTGTAAATACAAACAAACACACTCACACACATTCCTGTTTCAAAGGTTTTGTGAGGTCCGGATAACTCCAGATAAGGAGTGAGGACCCTCACCCCTGTAGTGAATTTGGTTAAAATATTGTTTTACTTTTTCTGGTATGAACTTTTTCCTCTCATTAACCACGCACACACATACATAAACACACACAGTGAAAAAAAGTGTGTGTGTATCCAAGTGAAATGAAAATACATCCCAAAAAAATCATTTTGGGTGAATTTGTGAGGACCTCTCTGAAACTTTAACAGGTGCATATATGGACCCTGTTGAATGAAAAAACTTGTGAGGACCGGCCAAAAGGTCCTCACTTGTAAAAAAAAAGTCCCCACTACGTATGGTATAAAATGTTAGTGGTCCTCACAAGACTAGTCACACACACACACACACACACACACACACACACACACACACACACACACACACACACACACACACACACACACACACACACACAGACAGTCGCCTGGTCAGCACACCCACCTCACAGTGCAATGGCGCTGGGTTCAATACCAGTTCTGGCCTTAGTGCTTGAAGTTCGCATGTTGTCCCCGTGCGTGCGTGGGTTTTCCCCCGGGGACTCCGGTTTCCTCCCAGATTAAAAATAACATGCCTGGCAGGCTGATGGGACAATGTAAATTGTCCTTAGATGTGTGTGTGTGTGTGTGCGTGTGAGAATGATTGGTCTTTGTGTGTCTTTGTGTGACCTGCAATTGGCTGGCAACCAACCAGGGTGAAACCCGCTTTAGGTTCCAAGACAGCTGGGATGGGCTCCGGCACGCCACGAACGTTGTGAGGATAAATCGCATCAGAAAATGGATGGCTGGATAGAACAGGCGTTCAGTGAAGAGAGGACTGGCTCATCAGTTAAAAGTTGAAAGTGTCTCGTGTTAATTCATATTACCGTCTTTGCACCAGGCATACAAGTGCTTGGAGTCATTTTTTTTTCTTTTTCATTTTGCCATCACCCAGTTATCGGGCCGCATGGTCCTCTCCCGTCGCTTCTCTAATCTCGGCTTTCATCTTCCCTCCATCCTGTCCACCTCCGCCTCCTCTTTTCTTATTATCTCGCCCGCCTTCCGTACCTGTCCCGGCGTGGCCCCGTTCACGTTTGTTCTCTTGTTGGTGGAAATTGAGGCCACTCCTTCATACAGTATTTCCTAATACAGTGAGACCTTAGCTTACAAACTTAATTGGTTCCCAGACAGAGTGTGTAAGGCGAAAAGTGTGTATCTCAAAAAATAATTTCGTGTAGGAAACCATTGAAATGACAATAATCCGTTCCCAGGTCCCCATAAAACATAATTTTCTACTTACTAATTTTCTAAGCCTTAAAAATACACAAAATATACATTATTTTATGTATAATAAATGTGCTATGGTATTATAATTAAAGAAATAAACTGTATTGTATAATAAAGTCGTTTTATTTACCTTTGTGATGGTCATTGATGGCTTGATAGAATGGAGTGGCCGGTTTCATCAGCATTACACTTGAGGAGGAACGTAACCTTCTTTCACCATCTTGTGGAATGATCCCTTGTAGGTGCTTTCGCTGTGATAATTTTATCTAGTTCCTCTTCAATTGTGTTCTGTTTAGCTGGGTTGATAGCTTTTTGCATCAAGTGTACAGATGGCTTGTGCGGGTTGTTTGTGGAGCCTGTTTGATGGGATATTTTAACCTTGCAGTCTACACTCTGCTTTTGAACTATCAAAGTTGAAACTCACTGTCGTCTGCCTGCCTCTTTAATTTTTAAACCACCTCCCCTCACTGCTGCGTTCTTGACCAATCACGTGGCTTTAACCGAAGACTGGGGGCGGGGAATCGAGGACAAAAACTGTCGGCTGCCATTCTGTTGTTAGAACGGGCTCGTTTGCGAACGACACATCACTCATTGACGCAGCTCCGTGTACGAAAAAAGTTCGTATGCCAAGGTAAAATTTTCATGAATTTACCGAGAAGTTCGTAAGGGCTTCGTAAACCGAGGTATCACTGTATTTAGATTTCATCGGCCGGGCACTTTCATTGCTTCATATTGGCACTTTTGTAATCGTTTTGACCATTTTTCAATACATTTTCCTGATAATTACCAGATTATATTATGAGACAAATTCTAACACTTAAAGGACAACCGACGTCTCCGGACAAGTTGTGTCCATAATTTGTAAAATGGCTTCAAATGACTTCTACTGGGCATATTTTAATAAGATTCACCGCATATAGCTATATTTTACATTTTAAGACTCACGCTGAACATTCAGGAAGTCTTGTTTTTGAGTTGGTGACGAGTCCTCACGTGACGTCAGAAAAGGACCGCCTCCTGACCGTAAAAAAGACGCATTGTAGCGTCTTTCCATCACGTCAATGTATTTTGCTGTACTATTTTTTTTTGAATCCCTTGTGTTACATCCAAAAGTCGCCAGCAGAGGGAGTCCAAGCTCCATGCAAGGAATGTATCAGCCCGTGGAAACGGGCTGATTCATTCCTCACAGGAGCTGGTCGCCATTTTTCTGCCTCTTTTGTGGGACGTTACATTGCAGTCCCGATGCCTCAAAATGACACGGAAGGACTTCTTTAATCGATGGCAAACATGTACGCTTTCCTCTTCAAAACTATTTGAATCCTATTCATAGCTGGATGTGTGACAAGAAAGCATATTCTCCAAATCTGAAGCCATTGTTTGGATTCTCCAGCAATGCAAGACGTCTTGGCGTGACGTCACGAACTGAGGGCGGGACTTTCTGAAAATGGTCAATTCGCAGCTCAATTTTTTGCAGATTTTGGACACATTAAGTAATTTTTATTGGTGTTTTGAATTTGACTAACAATATCATACTGTGTGTTTTGGGTATTTTAGATGCTATAAAACGTTTTTCTGTTGTCAGTTAAAAAACAAAAAAGTGACGTTGGTTGCCCTTTAAAAGACATTAGATTTGTGGGTCTTTTTTTATTTTCAGTCTGCTGTAAAGTTAACTCCTGCTGAAGGACAAGGTATTGTGAAATATTTGAATGGTCTAAAAGTGACAATATCGTTCGAGTCATTCACTCAAGTATATTTCAAAGCAAGTTTGTACACAAACTTTTTCAATTAATTTGAAGCATTTTTTTCATTCTGATTTTTTTCAAGCTTTGACAAAGAAAAGCAATTTAGTACCATTCCATCTAAAGCTAATAATAAAATGTTTTTTTTAACTCATTCACTGCCATTCCTGAATTAATTCGTCAATTGAAAAGCATGAAAGGAGCGCCATTCCCGAATTTGTTTGGGTTTTGATTTTTCTTGCGGGAAGGGGTGCGTTTCAAGGTTCAGTCAGACCTCGGGCAATGTTTTTCCCTCCCACGAGGGTGCAGCATTGGCCTTTTGTACAACCGCCCCCACTTTAATAATAATACATTTCATTTATAAGCGCCTTTCAAACTCACAAGGACACTTTACAGTCACAGGATATTTTTTTCTGCGGGTGAACAGCGGCAGCCACACGTGGCAGCGTTCACTCAATCCGGAAGTACCATAAAGTAAACAAAAAAACTTTAAATGCAGATAACTCTACAACCAAGTAAGCTCAAAATAGACATTTTTTTTTCTAATGAAAGAAGAGAGTCTAAGGTTTCTTAAGCTGCATTGAATGTTTACGTCGTCCTAAAACTCAATATTCTGTGGGTCCTGGAATTCAAGCGACAATGACAAAAACCCTGGCACTGGAGTGGACAGTTTTGCACGTCTGGCAGTGAATGACTTCATGAAATTAAAATATTTATGGACAAATATTCCTTTAAAAGTTATATAACTGGATAAATTCATTGATTTTTAATTATAAAAAAAATTGTTAAGCTCGTGATGGTCACTAAATGCCGTGATGTTTTTAGATCTTCCACTACACAGGAGGGATGGCCTATGTGGACAACAAGGGTCCCTTCAAAGATCGGCTGGAGTTTGTGGGGGACCCGGGCCGACGCGACGGCTCCATCTTGCTCAAGAACTTGGAGTTCAGCGACAACGGGACCTTCACCTGCGATGCCAAGAACCCACCCGACATTGTCGGACGACCTTCCAGCGTGCGCCTGCTCGTCTTTGAAACTGGTTAGACGCACACGCCCGCCCATGCTAGCTAACTACCGCGAGTAGCTTCCATTGTGATTCTAGTATATGCTTTGATAAAAGTACTAGTGCGATACTAGTGCAGCGTGTTCTACCGGAAACAAATTCCTTGTGTGTTCTACATACTTGGCAATAAAGATGATTCTGATTCTGATTCTGATTCTGAAGTGCTCGAAATTATTTTTATGCGTTTTATTTTCAGTTTCCATGCAGTGAGCACAAGTAGAGGTGGCGAAGGCCAAATAAAAAGCTTATGATGAATTGTATCCTAAACTGGACAACAAGGAAGGAGAGACTGATCATTACCGGTTGGAGAGACAGAGATGGTAAGGATTTGCAGCAGGTTTAGGTGATTAAGGATGGAGATGGCAATGTATTAACCGGTGCCAGTTGTGTGATGACAAGATGGAAAGAGTACTTTGAAGAATTAGTGAATGAGGAGAATGGGAAAGAACACAGAGTCGACGTGACTGTTGTGGACCAGGACGTAGCAATAATTAGCAAGGATTAAGTGAGGAGGGCACTGAAGAGGATGTAGCGTGGAAGCGAAGAACTGTGCTATTGGAATATAAGTGTGTTAATGAGAGGGATCCAAGTACAAGAGTGATGCTACAAGGAGAACAGATAAAGAAGGTGGAGGATTTTAAGTACTTGGGGTCAACTGTCCAGAGCAATGGAGAGTGTGGAAAAGAGGTGAAGAAGCGTGTCCAGGTAGGCTGGAGCGGCTGGAGAAAAATGTCAGGTGTGATGTGCGATAGAAGGCTTTCAGCTAGGATGAAAGGAAAAGTGTATAAAACAGTGGTGAGGCCAGCCATGATGTTTGGACTGGAGACAGTGCCACTGAAGAAAAGACAGGAAGCAGAGCTGGAGGTAGCAGAGCTGAAGATGTTGAGGTTTTGGAGGCTTTGGAGAAAAAGTCAGAGAGGCCAGACAGAGATGGTTTGGACATGTCCACAGGAGAGAGACCGACCATATCGGGAGAAGGATGCTGAGCCTTGAACTGTCAGGCAGGAGAACGACAGGAAGACCGAAGAGGAGGTTTATGGATGTTGTCAAAGAGGACATGAAGGTAGCTGGTGTGAGAGAAGAGGAAGGAAAAAGCCCAAAAGGAAAAGAAGAACACAGTTTCTTGGCGGTCCTTCCAACCCAAAACGTTTCATTGAAGAGGACCCAAATTTGAAATTTACAGGACGGACACGCTGACCATGCCCGCAACGTGCTGTCATTATTGATCCATGAAGCGGCACATGAATAATGCAAGAATTCTCTCATTGGAAATCATTGGACTTATCCTTGAGATGATTATCATTTGCCGATGTCGCCCACTTTTTCGCTTCTACGGCGAAACTTTATCACTCTCGTGTCACCTTTTTTTTTTTTTTTTTTTTTACCACCACATTTTTTTCACACATATTTGGCTCGTGGCTTTATCGTCACTTTTTTCCGACACCTTTTTACTGGAATTTATTTGGTGTTATGACATTCATGACTTTTTACTTTTGCTTTTTTGCAGTTATTTATTGGGACTTTTTATGGTCAGGTTTTCTGCTGCCACTTATTTAACTCTTTCAGGGACAGACAGTGAGTGGTTACTGCAGTGAAAGATGCAACATTTTTGCAGTCGCTTGTTATTTTTCAACACCTAAAGTTTGAGCATCACTTTTTGCCTGCACTTTTTTAACTGTTACATTTTTTCCAACAGATTTTTATGGTCTTTTTTATGCAAATTCTTTACACAATATCTCTATCTCTATTGTTGCTATTTTTTTTCAATAAATGACACTCGTCACTTTTTTCACGGAAACCTTTTTCATCTACTTTCAAGTTTCTCTAATAATAATAATATTATTAATTTTTTTATCTATTAATTTGATGAATAATTATATTATTAACCACATTTTCCAAATAATTATAGCACATTTTACTTTCAATTGTTCTCAACATTTAATGTTTGTTACTTTCACGACTGTCACTTTAATAATTTTTTGTACTGTTACTTCATTGCCATCAATTTCACAACCACTTTTTATTTATTTTCTTTAGCCATCGTCTGATTTTACTTAGATTTTCTTCAGACACTGACAAAGCAGCACTTTTTGACATTCCTTTTCTGTAGACCTTTTCTTTTTAATCGTCATCTTTCACAATGCAATGCAATACATCCTGATTTATATAGCACTTTCATAACAGCTGCAGCTGCAACAAAGTGCTTCACATAATAGTCAGCACAAAGCAAAATAATAAACACAACAGGAACATAAAAACATGGATAGTTGTGCAATCTAACAGCTTTCCCCATGTACTCTATAACAGTGGTCCCCAACCTTTTTTGCGTCACGGACCGGTTTAATGTCAGAATATATTTTCACGGACCGGCGGATAAATACAACGAAATAAAATGATACGACAGGCATGGAAACTGTTTTTTTCTTTATTTTAAATATAATAATAAACCTGAATCCATTGTGTATTTTCATCATGTTTCAAAATAAAACATAGACTCAGATAATAAATAAAATGGAAATTATTTAAATTATTTATTCTTTTTGGGCGGCCCGGTACCAAATGACCCATGGACCGGTACCGGTCCACGGCCCGGGGGTTGGGGACCTCTGCTCTATAATATTCGAGTACAAGAAAGACACTTTTTTTACGTGAAGCAGTTCTAGATGAAAGAGGAGAGGATGAAAGACTCCTTTTCATCAGTGGCTCACAGATATCATGGTGGAATGAGCACCTTAATGTATTTTTTTTTCTTACCATAATTTATTTTTTGTCACTGTCATTTTTTAACGTCACATTTCTACCATCAATTTACTGTAATTTCTTTGTGATACATATTTTTCCTTCTGTTTTTTTCACCAGAATTTTTTTTACCGATCACTTTTTGTTACTTTTTTGGATCCAAGTTTTTTTTTCCACCATGTTATTCTACTCAGTTTTTATTATTATTATTATTTTTAATGTTTTATTGTATTGTATTTTTTTTTCCTCTGTTGCTCTTTTTGCTGACACTTTTGGTACAGCCACTTTTTCAATTTTATTATTTTTATTCTTTTCTCTAAATCCCCCCTCTGTCCTGCTTTTCATTGCAGTTCCTATCCAGGCAGGCGTGATCACAGGCTCCATCATTGGCGCCGTCCTGGGCCTGCTACTGCTGATCGTGGTCATCTACTACTTGATGCGCTTCCTGGTGGCGCGCCGCGTCTTCAGCCTCAACGTCAGGTCAGTGCAGGGCCCTGAGCGGAGACTGCGACTCCACACCGGTTGCCTCGGGCTCCGCCCCAAGCCTGAACCCCTCCCGGGAACGGACACTTGCATCGCCTAGTGGTCTTACCTCACATCCAGTTGGTCTCGACTGCTCACCTGCCCGATGTTTGGGTACACTGACAAGGAATCTTACTGGCTTTGAGTGGCGTCAAGACATACACAATACGGATTTGCCATTGTGATTAATGATAATGACATTTACCCCCCCCCCATAAACAAACACCAACTTCATTCATAACTACACACTAAATATATTACTATATTCCATGTTATTGCTGATCTATAGTGCGATGAAATCCTTATCGCTAGAGAGAGTGACAAGGGAAAATGTGTTTTGTTTAAAAACAGAAAATACATGTATAGATTAGATTAGATTAGATTAGATTAGATGAGCCTATATTTGTCTCACAGTGGAGAAATTTACATTTCACAGCAGCAAAAAGAAAATAAAGAAGCTGCTGTAAAGGCAGCCACTGTCACTGCACCATCTTGAAGTAAAAAAAAACCAAGTAACAAATAATGTGGCACAACACTAAAGACACAGTCTTCAATCTTTAGCACTTTCTGCACCCTCCTTGTTGTACAAAGCAGTCCTAGAGGAAAGAGGAGAGGATCAAAGTGTCCTTTTCACCAGTGGATCAGGGATGGTAAAATGTGCCCGTCTGCTACAAGCTAAATTTTGAAAGCAAACACGAAGCTGTAGCATCCACTGACGAAAAGAGATTGTCTCACATCTCCTGTCCGGCGTAAATCCACTTCAATTCCAAGGCGCGACAGTTCCTTCTCTCCCTCCACTCCTTTCTTCTCATGGCGGGTTCCTCAAGCCATGCATCCATCCAGCCGCAAACTGTCCAACAGCACCGCCCTTTCCGCTGAAGAAAGCTGGGCTGTGAAATTGCTGTCCATTACAGGCGCAAAAAAAGCATAACCCCCCCAGAGCTGTCCAACGATGACAGTCGAACGGCACCGACATTCCTCCCAATCAAAAACAGTGCTGGCATATTCATGCTGCCGATAAGGCGAAACCGCTCAGCACAGGCTCCTCCTTGATGTCGTGGCCACAAATTCTGAAAAAAAAAATCTGTATTCGGTCCACACGATGCAGCACACAAAGTAACCAAAGAAAACAGACAGCACAAAGACAACAACAAAACCACAGCTCGTTAAGGCACTTGCCGATGGCTGCCTACTCGGGCGCCATCTCGGACTTCTTGTAAAAATAGCACTGAGATAAATGTTTACTTGCCTCTCAGATTATAAAATGTGATTGTTGTGACAGGATAATGAAAACTGTATTGGATTTCTGGCACTGACATTGGTAACAGATTAAAAAAAATGGCTCCCCGCCCGACCCTCATATGATTGCGAAAGCCCCTCAACTGATATGGGTTTGTTGTCCAGAGCCAGAATGGCGTTGTTGTGACCTTGTGAAAATTGGCCCCCACTGCCCTAATACCCTTTGCACCGCCCCCAATGCGTGCTCAAGTGATTTAGCCTGATAACAATCTTCATCTGCGTGTTATCCGTCGGATAATCCGGAGCAAGGGTACAATGACGCCCCGTCCGTCATCTGACTGGTCGACAAGAGCGGCGGCGGGGGCAGCACCGCCATAAAGACATCCTGACTTCTGTTTGTTTTTGTGTTTTGTCCTCCAGTAAACACGGCAAGAAAAAGAAGGAGGGATCACAGCAGAGACAGGCAAGTTCACAAATACATCCTCTTACTCCCACGCTGCCTTTTTCTTCATATGGTGAAAACATTCTGAGGACTAATGGCTGACTCATTCATTTTTTATATTTAGATTTCATTGGCCGGCCAATTTAACTCATTCACTGCCAGACGTGCAAAAAATGTGGGTTTTTGTCATTTTGACTCAAATTGGAGGACCCACAGAATATTGAGTTTTATCACTACATAAATTCAATACAGCGTTAGAAATCTTAGACGTGCTTCTTTCATCAGAAAAAAATGAGTTAATTTTTACATTATATGTGTCTGGAGTTATATGAGCTTCAAATGAGGGCGGCTGTCCAAAATACAATGCAATACATAAATACTGGTTTAGATAGCGCTTTAACAACAGCTGAAGGTGGAACAGAGCACTAACATGGAAAAAAAGTCAAAATGCTGCCCATTGTGGAAAAGAAAGTTAATTCCCAAATTATATTATAAAAAAGAGTTAATTCCTAAATTAGATGGGTCTGGAGTTATATGATCTTGAAATGAGGGCACATGTTCAAAATACAATGCAATCCATACAGATTGGTTTATAAAGCGCTTTAACAACCGCTGGAACAAAGCGCTTACATGGAAAAAAGGGAAATGCGGCCCCCTTGTGGAAAAGAGAAAAACAATGCTTTATCAGCACCAAAGCATGAAAAACCAAAACCCGAACAAATTCGAGAATGGCGCTCTACGTCATATTTTCACTTCCCAAATAAATTCGTGAATGGCAGTGAGTGAGTTAATTGCTCCAAATTGGTGCCTTTCTAACAATGTTGCTGATTTTTTAAATATATTTTCCTGACTATTACCAGATTACAACATGAGATCCATATAATGACTTTCAAACACTTAAAAGACATTCGATTTGTGGGTCTTTTAGTCTGCTGTAAAGTTAACTCCTACTGAAGGATAAAGTATTGTGAAATATTTGAATGGTCTGCCTGTAATTCCGATCTTTTTTCTTATATGACTCATTATGAATATATATATATTTTTTTTGGGGGGGGGGCTATAAATCATTGATCAGAAATGGATTCTTCCAAATATCACAATGGGACAACTCTGAAAATAGTCTTCTTGGCTTTGAATAGTGCAACATTATTGGTGATTTCAGGCACTGGGAGCGTTCCCAAACTGCCACAAGACCAATCTTCGGCCAAAGTCTCTCTTGTTATTATGCTCTACAACTACAGGGGGCACCGAATCACCTCTTTCATTAATTGTCGTCACTCCAAAGACCTCCTGCCCTCACCCTCCACCCCACCCTGGGTCCCACTTTCACCATCTTCTTCTTTTTTCTCTTCTTTTAACTGTCAGATGATTGTCAGGTTGCTCTCCAGTGCCACGGGGCACTGTGCTAGTGTGTGTGTGTGTGTGTGTGTGTGTGTGTGTGTGTGTGTGTGTGTGTGTGTGTGTGTGTGTGTGTGTGTGTGTGTGTGTGTGTGAGGAAGTGCAGGCAAGCCAATGTGGTTGTTGCTTGGTTGCCGTGACGACGCTGTCACGCATGTCAACCTCACTGCTTTTTAAGTTATTTATTCATATATGCAAGCTCGCGCGCACACAGACACACACAAAACGAGCGCCCTGTGGTACTCGATCTATGCCGTTAAACACACACATCTACACACACACACACACACACACACACACTCACACACACATAATCACACGGGCACACAATCTCACTCGTACATGTATGTGTATGTGCACACCAAATAACATATGTGTCAACACATGAACATTTGCCCAATCTCGCGAACACACACACAAACAAATAAGCAAAATGCACACAAACAACCATGCATTTGTGCACAGTCTCCGGCGCACGCGCGCACAAAATACATACATACACGCACACACACACACAGGCACACACCCACACATGTTCACACATTTGCTCTCACATCCAGGGTTGCGGAATGATAATTGCAGCTGGCGCTTTGTATCGATTGGCACTCCACTTTCCTCCCCCTTCCTCCCTCTTCACCTTTGACTCCCTCCGCAGGCCTGGAGGAGCATCTGCCCATGTCCCCCATCCTCATCCCACTCCTCCTTTTTCTCCTTCAGGTCTTGTGATGCACTCGGACAGGAAATCAGTAGCGCTCACTCTTCATCTTCTGTCTCCTTGAGCCTTGCCCCCCCCCCCCCCCCCGCCCTTCCCCACATCTTCCATTTTAGCCTCAGGGGGCGGAACACTCCGGACCGCCGCGGTTTCAGATGCGGCCACATTAACATCCTCCTCTTCTTGTATGTCGGTCTTCTGGATGATGATCAGAGTCCAATTAGAGGTGCTCGGCGGGGGGGGGTTGATTAGAGACCACCGGCGTGCTCGTCAAGCTGATGCTTGTGTTTTAAATTCTCCTTGCCGCCAGCGGTCCGTTCTTTGAAAGTACTCTTGCTGAGAAAGGCGCCATACACGCGCCAATTCCACTTTGTACACGTAGTTTTTATGCCATTTGTCTTGTGTATGTATGTATGTATGTATGTATGTATGTATGTGTGTGTGTGTGTGTGTGTGTGTGTGTGTGTGTGTGTGTGTGTGTGTGTGTGTGTGTGTGCGTGCGTATGCGTTTGCGTTTGTGTATGTGTCTCTGCACGTATGTATGTATGCGTGTGTATCTGTGTATGTATGTATGCATGGATGTACAGTATGTATGTGACTGTGTTAGCTCTCAGTCATACAGGAGTGGTCCATCGATGAAAAGGTTTCTTCAGCCATCATCTGTACGGGTGACACCCTTTTTATCGCAGGGCACACAAAGACATACAACAGTCACTCTCACACTCACTCCTAGGGACAATTAGGAGTGGTCAATATATATATATATATATATATATATAAATTTATTTATATAAAATTATATATATATAATATCCCTAATGTCCAGACATGGCGGCGCCGGACACTGCTATGATAGGTCCCTACTCTCAGGTTGGGGGGAGCAGAGGACCACTCCCTGCGGCCCCAACGATTGTTCCTACATTCCTGCCTAACGACTGGCCTGATTGCCCCACTCCCTCCGGTATCCCCTCGTCGGCATTACGAATGTTGCCTAACCTGTTTTGCCTAAGCAGGCTATTGTATGAACGATCCAAATTGAACCTCACCCCACCAGACCGGTTTAATGAAGGATTTTGTTGTTTTATAAGAATCGCTTCTTTTACCCCCCTTTCAAACCATCTATGTTCTTTCGCTAAGATTTTAACCTCATTGTCGTCAAATGAGTGGTTGCTAGCTTTTAGGTGCAAATGTACTGCCGATTGAGGCCCACTAGTATTATCCCTGCGATGTTGATAAAGTCTTTTTTTGAGAATTTGTCGGTGGGGCCGCAGGGAGTGGTCCTCTGCTCCCCCCAACCTGAGAGTAGGGACCTATCATAGCCGTGTCCGGTGCCGCTATGTCTGGACATTAGGGATATATATAGGGCAGATACTACCGGTAAGACTTTAGTTCGCTGAAGAAGCATCTTGGATAAGAAGCGAAACGTCCGACACCTTCAAAAAGTACAGATGACGGCTGAAGAAACCTTTTCATCGAAAGTATGGATGTGTGTATGTATTTATGTATGTGTGTGGGTATTTATGTGTGTATATATGTGTATGTATGTATGTATGCGTATGTGTCTATGGATGTATGTATGCATGTGTATGTATGTGTGTATGTATATATGTATGTATGTACAGTATGTATGAATGCATGTATGTATGTGTGTGTGTATTTGTGTGTGTATGTATTTATTTATGTGTGTTTGTATGTATGTGTGTATGTATGTATGTATGTATGTATGTATGTATGTATGCACACATGCACGCATACATGCATGCAAGCATGCATGCACGCATGTGTACATACACACACGCATGCATGTATGTGTGCATGCTTGCATGCATGTATGCGTGTATGCATGCTTGTGTGTATGCATGCTTACATGCATGCGTGTGTGTGTCGTGACCATATGGTCTTAAATTGTACAGGTTTATGGAGCCCACCTGTGACAAAGTCCCATCCTAATGCATGGTTACCTCTTTTGTCGCCCCGCCCCTCCAGATCTGGACACCGCCCCCCCTCACTCTCGCCCCCCGTCCTTAAAAGGATGTTTCTCCGTCCCCTGCCTCACCCTCTTTCTCACTTCTTCCACTCTCTTCTCCTTTTTGTTTAAATGGGCTTTCTCTCCCCTTCACCACAGCGCCCCCTGTCCCTCTTCAAGTGCCGCCCCCCCCCCCCCCCAACCAGCACTTCTTTCCCCCTCGCCTTCCCCCTGGCATTCCTTTCCTCCTCGAGTGACTCTCCACCCTTGTTCTGCCCCTCCCCCCTCTATTTCCCCGCTCCCCTACAGGGCCCCGCGCCAGCGTCCGACCCCGCCAAGACGAAGGCCTCGGAAAAGAAGAAGCAGGAGTCCCGCAAGGACCGCAAATAGGATGAGGGGCGGGGCCGGGGCACGCAGTTTGGGCGGCTGCTCTGGCCCAGGGGGGACGGGGGGACGGGTGGCGGAGCGGGTGCGGCTGTAGAGGACACCGCCGGGCGAGTGTTGATGACCATCGAGCTGGAGCTGACCCGTAACAATGCCCAGGAGGGCTTGGGGGGCGGCCCCTCCAAAGCCCCCGGCCTCCTTTCTCGCCTCGCCCAGCAGCTCACCCTCAAATAAGCAGGGGGGAGGCAACAGTGGCGAGGGAGGGGCGCACTGCCTGTCATCAGAAAGTAGCCGTGACCTCGTCCCTGTATTGTTTTGATGCTGCCCGCTTGCTTCTGCCCCCACGCTACAGGGGCACCGCCCTGCTTCCTGCTCCCCTCACCACTTCTTGTCAATGTTTCAATACTCTCTTTTAATCGCTGTCTTCTCTCTCTTTCTCTCTCTCTTCCCCCTCTCACCCTCCATCCTTCTTTTCTTAGATAAAGGTCTGACTCCTCCGTGACGCCTCCGCCTCTCTAGTCAGCATGACGCACCCCACCTTCTCCTTTCCCCTTAGTCGTCATTACATCTCCTTCTTAAAGGCAGTCTATAAGAAGAATAGACACCCCCCATTCCCCCTCTCCCCCCACACTGTCAGTGGTTGTGTCAAATAATTTCCTCACCCGAGTCCCTTTATGCACTCACCAGGCCACGCGTAAATCAAGGGTTTAAGGCGTAACGACGCTCATAACCGCCACCACAGGAGCCCACCAGATGCCCCTCAGGGTGGGCCGCAGCCTCCAGAAATCTTTTTCACCCCCCACCCCACCCCCACACCTTTATGACTCAATCTGGTTGAAATCATGTGACCGAGCCACAGCAAGACCTCAGGGCACCATTGACAGAGATAGCAGTCCTGCTCTTTTTAAGATTAATTCATCTGCATGACGCACTGACAAAAACAATAGGACATTTTCTGTGGATTAAAAACAAATATTGTGGAATATCATTTAAATATAAAAAATAACTGGATTTTGGGGTGGCCACAATGTGCTTGTTTTCATTGATTAAAAAAAGATATTTTAAGAAACATAAGTAATCATTTTAGAGTAGTAAAGATTTAAATAACAAAGATTAAAAAACACATCTAAAATACCTCCAAAATAAAACATCATATTTTATGGGGTGGAAATGCCAGAATAAATTCTAAGGAAAAATCTGACCGGTACCACATTAAATGCATCTTTTCACAATAAACTTCCCAAAGAAAATAAATCCAACGCATCGGACTTTGTGTTGCCGCTGTTTTTTCTCAGTCTGGCCCCACGTCGCCCTCCTCTGGTCCCAGGTGGACCTTAATGGCCTCCATTTCTGCCCGCCCTCCCCAATAACGGCCGCTCATTTTTGTGAACGTGCCAGCGGGTCGTGTCGGGTGGCAGGCCAGCGACTGACAAACACGTATGACGTCACGAGACTGGAGGGCGGGTGGTGGGCGGACAGAAGACAGCACCGTCCTTCATTTTCCCGCACACAAAAATTGTCCACCGTCCCCTGTCACCATCACGTCTTTGGCTTTTTATCTTCTTCCGCTTCCTGTCAGAATAGGACTGGGCACAATCCACTTCGCTCGTTAAGCTTTTCCTTATCGGACGCTCAGCTTCCCTCCTTCCTTCACTTGCCCTTCAAACAACCCCGTCCTCCCTTTGCGCTCCTGGTGCGCCGTACGGTCATCGCCATCCCGCACCTTCTGACCCTCCTACCGTCTTTTGTTCAAATGCCAAGACTTTCGACCTCTGCCCTTCCCCAGACTGGCAAAAGGATGTTGGGTCTGTAAAGCCAAGTCGCATAATGTATATGTTATATGTTATATATTATTATTATTATTATTATTATTATTATTATTATTATTATTATTATTATTATTATTTCCACCAAGAGGTCTCGTTGGCTTTGGCTCGTATGCTTGGGAAGGTGAATACCGAGCCGGGCTTGTTTTTCTTGGGAAGGTTGAATCGCTGCGTCTAAAATGAGTCAAATGGCAAAGTTTGTAAAGCACAGAGAGCTTCTGGTGTTTGCGATGATTTTTTTCTTATTTCACTTTGAATATCAGACAATTTTAGCAAGCTATACGGAAACATTTTGTAAAGGACCAACAGCATTTTTTTATAACTTCGCTTCAATAACTGAAAACGTTTGCGATCTCCAACCTAAAATGGAAATTTCAATCAATAAAGTCAAAAGGGAACTTGAGGAAAGACCCCACAACTGTAAACAAGACACAATGCTAATTATTTTAAAATATTTTAGGAATGTTGTTGTTGTTGTTTTTTTTTTGCTTGGCAGAATTCTCTATCGGACAAATTGGGTCAGTTAGCTTAGCTGCTCGAAGGAGAGGGTAAGTCGGCAAGGACAGGAAGTCTCAGCAGGAATTGCCACGGGTGATGTTTGTGATTATTTTTGTTCAAAACGGAACTGCAGAGAATCGCGTACTGATTTGGAGCCAAACGAGGCTACTTGGTGGAAACACGGTTCTTTGTGTACATCGCGCTAAGTATAAAAACAACAAAGTTAGCTGAAGTCAAGCAACAGAAAGTTTTTGCGATGGCTGCACATCCTTGGCCAAGTCTCGGTTGACTGGTGGTCTTCAAAGGTGCTCCCTTGTTCTCCATAAACCAAACTACGAGCCAAACGACAGATCGGCAGATGTCAAGCTCGGGAATGGCTGAGACTTGAATGTTCCTTTTTGAAAATTTCCGAGCTTTCTGGAATGCTTGTAATCACATTAAAACACCTTGTATGTTTTCTGTGCTGCATTAGGAGCAATGTTAACATTCCCTCATTTGAAATTGACTATCTCAATTTGTTGTTGATGTTTTTTTTTACCTTTATTTAATTTACCACTTGTGTCACTCTAATTGAATGTGTAATATCTTGTAAAAAGAATGTGAAATAAACGTTTAAATCCACCATGTTTGCCGTCCTTCACGACCTAGCTTACGGTACAATTGGCGGGAAAAACGTTAGCTTGTGTAGACTCTGTTTGCACACCAAGTATCTTCCCTAATGATTTTAAACGTTATTGTCACGGTGGCGAAAGCAGGGTCAGGTCAAAGCCAAACGTAAGCAGAGCTGCAGCATTAGGTTAAGGCGATCAAATTTCACTATGGAGAGATATTGCGACACATCTTGTCACACAATGCCCACCATTCTCTTTCTGTGGTGTATTAACCACAAGTTATGTACAGGTTGTTTGGATGCACAGACTTGCCGTACCTTGCATTTGTCGCTACTGCGCATGTGTGTAAATGTTAACTCTTCCCCAAGTCATGGTCAAATATATTACGAAGGATAATGCGTCACACAAAACGCCACACTTTCCTTGGGGTATTATTGATAAAAGCAAGTACATGAAACACCTGCAAAGTGTCTGTGATTGTCAGAGGACAACAACAAAAAGTTTGTCTTCAATATGTGGTAATCACTCGAATTTATCATAGGATGTTAATTTGTCTCAAATGGCGGTTTCCCATGGAAATGAATGGGAATGAAGTGAATCCTTCCCTAATCAAGTGACTCATCTGTCTGATGCGCACGAGTGCAGAAGAAGGAACAGAAGGCAAGAAGCCAAAAAACGCGTTGGCAGCCAGCGTGAAAATATGCCAAGGCTGCTGGTGTCACAGGATCACCACCGGCATCTGTCGCGAAGGCCTGCTAGCGTATGCTCCCAATATGCTAATGCTAATATCAGCCATGGGCCCACACACCTCCTCCCCACCTGACTTTGGACTGCAGTTGTATTTTTTATTTAATATGTTTTACTTTGCGGTGACCAAATATGTCCAAATATGTCCCTCGATAGACCCACCTTTCATTCATGGAAAAGTGTCAGTGTCATGATCAATATTGACAATACTCGCCCTGTATTGACTTGACAGATTGACCACTCCAAATTGTCCCTAGGAGTGAGTGTGAGAGTGACTGTTGTTTGTCTTTGTGTGCCCTGCGATTGGCTGGCAACCAATTCAGGGTGTCCCCCGCCTCTTTGGGAAATGGGAATAATCCGTTCCCGGGTTTCCATAAAATATAGTTTTTAACTAAATAAGCCTTAAAACTACACACAACATACCTTATTATATGTATAATAAATGTGCTATTGTATTGTAATGAAAGAAATACACTGCATTGTATCATAAATTCACAAAGAGAGGCACATTACATGAAGGCTGTAATTAAAGAAATAAACTGTGCTGTAAAATAACGTTTTTTTCAACTTCTTCGATTGCCCGAGACCGTCGCTTTGAGAGCACAGAAACACCTTTTGCAATAGACGCACCTTTGATAGCTTCTGTGTTCCAGAGAATGGGAGCAATGGTTGACACAATCAAATTGGTAAATCACACAAACGCACACCTCGTTCGTGTTTTTCAATTATCTCCTTCTTCTCAGCGACAGTGATTTTATTTTGTGTCTTCTCGGGCTGAACATGAGCCTGTGGTGGTTTTTTTTTCGGTCCCATCATAGTAAAATTATCAGCAAAAAGCTCCAAGTAGGCGATGGACGTGTGCATTCAATGAGAGGGGGTGTGCAAAGTAGCGCCGGCTGGAGCGCTGTTCGGTCGTGTGCTTCCGCCGAAGATCACTCCGCCAGCCGTGGTGGGTGTGTATTATGAAAATAGTGCTTATTATAAGGTTTAATTTTCATAAATTAGAGGTTCTTAAGAAGAAAAGTTTGTAGGATAAGGTGTTTGTAAGTTGAGGTCTCACTGTGTGTATATATATATATATATATATATATATATATATATATATATATATATATATATATATATATATATATATATATATATATATATATATTTATAGCGTACGGTCGGATTGAAAAAAGCATAAGGTACGCATGCGCCTTCAAAATCTGTATCTGCGCTTGTGTTAGCGTTTTTCAATCATTTCAAATAATGTACGCCGTACTACAACTTTTGTACGGGAATTGTAATCATTTGTAAGGTTTTAGCCAAGATTACCATGTATGTAACTTTTTAAAATTGGTTTTATGCTTGATTGCCATTGCTTCCTTCTCATGATCTGTTTTTATTGACTTTATTTTGGGAAGCTACTGATTTGTTAACCCCCATTTTTTGCCCTATTCTAATACCTTGTCTCGCTTGGTACCGTGTTGTTTCCACCTGTTCTCTGTGTGAACCAATCAGCTCCTTCCCGCCACTTCTGTACCTCAGCCAGGTGTGTCTGATCATCTCATCAGTTGAATTCTCTATTCGTTGGCGTTGATGCTGTTGGCTCTAGTCACGCCACATTTTCCTTCAGCAATGACGCTGTTCTGCAGGCATCTTTGAATCTTTTGAGCATTTTGAATCTTCCACACATCCTTCTTTGTCTGTTGTTTTGCTTTTGGGTACATACTGTACATACTTTGGAACTTATTTGCCTGCAATTAGCTCTGCTTCTTGCCACTTTCCTCCATCATGCAAACCTGAGATGGAAATTGCTTTTTACCATTTCTGTTTTTGCTTATTTTCGCCCATTCTTACAACTACAGAATGCGCTTAGCTGGGAACTTGAATGCCTTAGTTTGCATCAGTGGCTATATTAGCCAGCCCATTTCGACCACTACAGAATGTGGTCAGCCTGCTAGATATAGCAATACTGTAAAAAATGCATATTCCTTCGATGACACAATTGACAGAAAAGTTTGGTGTCGATATTTAAATTGTCAATTGAGGACAAGCCCCCTCCTACCCCCATTCTCCAGCCCAACAGAGTACTCCGAAATGTATTAGTGCGCAAGCTAACATGCGGCTAGTGCCTCTTAGGGTGACGTGAAAATGTGAAATGTGACAATTGTCAGGATTCAATGTGCAGTACAAACCACGGTATAGTCGATCCTGTTTTTAACACCTCTTGTTTACATTTTCACTGCTATAATGTTCACATTTAATTTTCCAGATTTCCCATAATATATTTCCTATTTGCCAATTTGGCCTTACAACGAACACCTTGTTGTTACTCGTCTTTCCTATCTGATTTTGAATCTATTGTACGGTATGTCAGTACCCACCACCGTTAGCAACTACTGCAGTACAGTACTATAGTGTGGTACGTTGTATTCTGTTCTTGTGGTGGCAACTGCCTTTCATATGGTGACGGTGCAGATTGTGACACGTTGTTGTGGTCATTTTGTGTATACGTTTTTGCCAGCATGACCATAAAGGAGGGATGGAGAAGAGGTCACTCGATGATAATCTTTGTCCCTTCCAGAGAAGCTATGAGAATGAGTTTGATGGGCTCTTACTACCCCGCCTGTGGAGGGGTGGGGGGAGAATAGGGTGTCAAGCCCCCGCAAAAAAAAAAAAAAAAAAAAAAAAAAAATGTGGAGTGGGTGTTCCGGACTGTAGCGCTGGACAAGAAGCTAGTGGATGTCGGACATGGGCGAAAGGGTAAGTTTTTCCTCTCTTCTTGACATGATTGCAATGTTTGAAGTATGCTGCTATGTGACTTTAAAAGAAGTTCATTTTCATGAGCAATGCCAGTGGAATGTGAAAGGCGGGATGTCAAACTGGTAACATATGCTGACCGTGTTGAAGTTGAAAACAGGAGCACGCATGCGCCTCTGGCTTTGTTTAGATGATGAGGAAACTGTATGATATGTGATTTGAAAAATGTACTGCGGTCAACAAAAGAACGCAAAAATGCAAGACTTGATTGAATAGGCCAGTCAGGCTTTTTATCAGACAAAAAAAAGCTTCTATTTACGATAAGTAGAAATATATTTTTGAAATCCCGAAACTGTTGGACATGATTAATGAATCATTTCGATGTTTGTCCTATTTGGTTAAGGCACAGGAGTCAAAGTCAAGGCCCGGGGACCAAATCTGCCCCGCCACATCATTTTATTTGGCCCGCGAAAGCAAATCCAACTTGGGGAATTCCATGATGCTTGAACCAAAATTTGTCATTGTCGTGTAATTTGTTTTTCTACTTCTTTCTTTCCTTCCTTTCCTCTTCCTTTTTTTACAATGTAAATTTCTCCGCTGCAAGACGAATAAAGGCTAATCCAATCCAACCCCCGATAACACTCATTACTCTTGACTTCAGATTTGGAAATTAGTTATTCATTCATTTGTTGTGCTGTCTGTATGTACTATGTGGAGGTGATGAAACATTCTAATGGTTTCCCCAAATTCATAATGGTCCTCGAGAGGAAACCATAGCTATAATGTGCCCCGTGACAAATAAACTAGTTTGAGACCCTAAGCTAAGGCTTTTCTTATTTGCTCTGTCAAAGTATGGTTTCCCTTTTCTGGAAAATAGACCTTTTCTAAATCAGCTGTACCGCCGTGATGACTGACAGGCGAGGCCGCCCAGTGATTGCTCAGGCTACGTTTGCTAATGCTGGCAGCAAACGGTCAAACTTGAACTTGAGGAGGCCTTTTTCAATGATTTCCCTTGTGCACATTCTGGACGACTTGACTTCTTTTGTCGCAAGGGGAGATAAGACTTGAATAAGCCTTTATTCCTGCAACTGAGAAATTCCAGCAAACTAAGGAGACCTCATTTGGAAAGTATTTGGTGTAAGAAAAAAAAGACAAAGAAATGCTTCATTCGAATAGTTGCTTAACTTTTACAGAGAATTTAATTGGAATACATATTCCCTTTCAACATGACCTTAAAATGGCTGCTTGAATCCTTTTTTTTGGTCAATATGGCTACCAACCAAATCCAGTGGTGGGCCATTAGGGCCTGTAAGGCCTTCTCTGCTGGCCTAAAAAAATATCTGAATCACAGACTAATGAGAATTATATTTTGTTCATGATTCTTAATTCCAATTTAACTAATTCCAATTTGTCTTTGAGCTTCCTTTCATTGCTTTTCCACTGTTGCGCTGCTTCCTTAATGTGTTTTTTCATATTTAAGCATTTAACCAATCACATTTCAGCCATCATTTGTTACTATGGTCAGAAATCTATCTGGACGCCTTCACAATCAAATCTGCGGGCCTTAAAGCATTAAATGCATTGTCGATGACTCTGTTGCTTTATCCAATCAGATTTCGTGTTGGCAACTCAAGGCCTGTTGGAAGGCTCTGGCAACGTCAGGGTTTTCGCAAACTATTTTTGGCTAGTCACATGATTGGCTAGTCACTAGCCAATCATAGTATCACTTGCCGCTAGTGATAACAGGATACTGGTTAGAGCTCATATATATATATATATATATATATATATATATATATATATATATATATATATATATATATATAGATATCGGATATATCGATAGTCCCGTTATATCGATATTTTTTCGGACTCCCTTGAATATCGATATAACGAGACTTTACTGTACAGTAAAGTCCGTTATATCGATATCGGATATATCGATAGTCCCGGTTATATCGATACGATTTCTATGCACGCACGGAGAAAATTACATGCAAATAGGGTCGATATATCGATAGTCCCGGTTATATCGATATTTTTTCAGACTCCCTTGAATATCGATATAACGAGATATATATATATATATATATATATATATATATATATATATATATATATATATATATATATATATATATATATATACAGTAAAGTCTCGTTATATCGATATCGGATATATCGATAGTCCCGGTTATATCGATACTATTTCTATGCACGCACGGAGAAAATTACATGCAAACAGGGTCGGATATATCGATAGTCCCGGTTATATCGATATTTTTTCGGACTCCCTTGAATATCGATATAACGATATATAAAGTATAACTTTACTGTATATATATACCTCATACGGGCACCACAACTTGAGATTGATGAGGTACAACACTTTTCAACACAATTCCGAGGTGAAGGGCCCCAGGTTGCCACATCAGAGTAAGAGGTCAGACCAGAGATTTGGAAGCCAGCCCCAATAAATGAAATGCTGAGTAAAGCAGCAACTGACCTGAGAGATAAGATCATGGCAAGAATGAAAACTGGGCAACCAAGAAACCGATTACAACGGCTATGTGAAGTACCACCTGAAAGTCTGATGGAAACTGTGAATGCAGGACTGAGAGCGATCCCGACCGGAACGATCCCGGAAACCAATGAGCTGAAATACGCTTCAGCATCAGTGATCCTAGAGATGCTTGGCTACAAGAGCAACTGTGAAAGCCACGAGATTCTTTACCCACTATGGAAACGACGGTTGGAGGCTAAGATCAAGGCGGCTCGGAAAGATGTGAGTCAATTGACGGAGACCCAGAGAGGTGTGAATAAAAGGCCAATAACCAAGAGGTACATGCAGACAACCATACCTGAAGCACTCGAAACTGCCAAACAAAGGCTCCAGGCCTTGTCCAGTCGCCTAAAGAGGTACACGAAAGAGAATGAGGCCAGAAGAATAAACAGGCTGTTCGCAATACAACCTGTGAAAGTGTACGCTCAGTGGCAGGGTTCTAACAGCAGAGCAGACGCTCCAAGGCTGGAAACTGAAAGCTACTGGAAAGGAATATGGGAGAAGGAGGTCGGACATAACAGCAGTGCACAATGGCTGGTGACTCTGAAAGAGGAGCACAGCAACCTCCCTGAACAGAACCCAGTTACCATCACAGCGGCAGATATACAAGGAAGAGTCTCAGGTATGAAAAACTGGACAGCACCAGGCCCGGATATGGTCCACACCTACTGGCTAAAGAAACTCACAGCTCTCCATGAGCGCCTAGCAGCACAAATGAACCAGTTGCTGATGGATGGGACTCACCCAGGATGGCTAACCGAAGGGCGAACAATCCTGATCATGAAGGATTCCTCAAAGGGTGCAGTTCCTTCCAACTATCGGCCAATAACCTGTCTCTCCACAACATGGAAGCTCATGTCAGGCATCATTGCGGCTAAGATAAGTGGACACGTGGATTAATACATGAGCAAAGCACAGAAAGGCATTAGTAGAGATACTAGAGGTGCCAAACATCAGCTGCTGGTTGACGGAACAGTCGCTCAAGACTGCAGGTCCCGACATACCAACCTGTGCACAGCCTGGATTGATTACAAGAAATCATATGACTCGATGCCACACACATGGATCACTGAATGCTTGGAGTTGTGTAAGGTCAACAGGACCCTGAGAGCCTTCGTTGCAAACTCGATGAGGATGTGGAAAACCACACTTGAAGCCAATGGCAAGCCACTAACGCAAGTGTCCATCAAATGTGGCATATATCAAGGTTATGCACTCTCCCCACTGCTGTTCTGCATAGGACTGAACCCCCTCAGCCAGATAATCGCCAAGACAGGCTATGGATACCGCCTCAGAAATGGAGCTATGATCAGTCACCTCCTCTACATGGATGACTGCTGTATGCTAAGAGCGAAAGGGACATAGACTCCCTGATCCACACAACCAGGATCTACAGCAGTGACATCGGAATGTCATTCGGGCTGGAAAAATGTAGTCGGATGGTGACTAAGAGGGGCAAGGTAGTCCACACTGAAGGAAAATAGCAGACATTGAAAACAGCTACAAGTACCTCGGTATACCACAGGCCAATGGCAACATCGAACTAGCAACAAGGAAAGCGGCGACGACCAAATACCTCCAGCGAGTGAGGCAAGTCCTCAGAAGCCAGCTCAATGGCAAGAACAAGACCAGGGCAATAAACAGCTATGCCCTGCCAGTGATCAGATACCCTGCAGGAATAATAAGGTGGCCGAAGGAAGAGATTCAGACCACGGATGTTAAGACCCGAAAACTCCTCACCATGCACGGAGGGTTCCATCCCAAGTCCAGCACCTGAGACTGTACACAAGCCGTAAGGAAGGAGGCCGGGGACTAGTGAGTGTGAGAGCCACTGTCCAGGATGAAACATCCAAGCTCCATTAATACATCAAAGAGAAGGCTCCAACAGATGATGTACTCAGAGAATGTCTCAGACAATGGGGAACAGAGGATGAGGTGATGGAAGAGGGACAATCATGGGAGGAAAAGCCCCTACACGGGATGTACCACCGAACCATAGCAGAAGTGGCTGATCTCAATAAGTCCTATCAGTGGCTAGAGAGGGCTGGCCTAAAGGACAGCACAGAGGCACTCATCCTGGCTGCCCAAGAGCAGGCCCTGAACACCAGAGCCATAGAGGCAGGGATATACCACACCAGACAAGACCCAAGGTGTAGGTTGTGCAAAGAGGCACCTGAAACAATCCAACACATAACTGCAGGGTGTAAGATGCTGGCAGGGAAAGCCTACATGGAGCGCCATAACCAGGTGGCTGGCATAGTCTGCCGAAACATCTGTGCGGAGTATGGACTGGAAACCCCAAGGTCAAAATGGGAAACACCTCCCAAGGTGGTGGAGAATGACCGAGCAAAGATTCTGTGGGACTTCCAGATACAGAACGACAAGATGGTAATGGCCAACCAACCAGATATCGTGGTCATAGATAAAGGGGAAAAGAAAGCCGTTGTCGTGGATGTAGCGGTCCCGAGTGATGGAAACATCAGAAAGAAGGAACATGAGAAAATGGAGAAATACCAAGGGCTCAGAGAGGAGCTGGAGAGAGCCTGGAAGGTAAAGGTGACAGTCGTGCCTGTGGTGGTCGGAGCACTCGGGGCAGTGACCCCCAAACTCGACGAGTGGTTGCAACAGATCCCGTTAACAACATCGAATATCTCGGTCCAGAAAAGCACAGTGCTGGGAACAGCACGGATACTGCGCAGAACCCTCAAGCTTCCTGGCCTCTGGTAGAGGACCCGAGCTAAAATGGTAGATTTATATATATATATCATATATATCTATATTATATATATATATATATCTCATCTCATTTTCCGTATCGCTTATTCCTCATTAGGGTCGCGCCTATCTCAGCTGTCTTCGGGCACGAGGCGGGGGACACCCTGAATTGGTTGCCAGCCAATCGCAGGGCACACAAAGACATACAACAGTCACTCTCACACTCACACCTAGGGACAATTTGGAGTGGTCAATCTGCCTGCCATGCATGTTTTTGGAGTGTGGGAGGAAACCGGAGGACCCGGAGAAAACCCACGCGGGTCTGGGGAGAACATGCAAAGTCCACACAGGGAGGCCGAACCGGGACGCGAACCGGCGACCTCTGCAGCCGGTGTGCTAACCACTCGACTACCGGGCCGCCCTATATATATATATATATATATACAGTAAAGTCTCGTTATATCAATATCGGTTATATCGATAGTACCGCTTGTTACGATACTATTTTCATTTCCCTTGCACATTTCTAGTCTTTTTATGTATAATTAGTACCGTTTAGTACGATACCCGGTTATTACGATAATCCGGTTATTACGGTGCTCCTTTTCATCCCCCGCCGGCCATTTTTGTTGTTTATATCGATATATCCGTCGCGCCATTGGTCAACTTGGTCACGTGTCTTGTTTCGTGAGCCGCCATCGGTCGCGTCATTGGTCGACTTGGTCACATGAGCCGCCATCGGTCGCGCTATTGGTCGACTTGGCCGTGTGACTTTGTCACGTGACACGCCATCGGTCGCGCCATTGGTCAACTTGGTCACGTGTCTTGGTTACGTGTCACGCCATCAGTCGCGCCATTGGTCGACTTGGTCAGGTGACTTGGTTACGTGCCCAGCACCCGTGTAGCAGAGCCATTTTCATTTTCAGACGCTAGCTCGTGTGTAGCAGACGAGATTGAAGTGTTTGTGTTAAAAGGTAAAAATGGGAAGCAGAAGAAGATTGATGACTTTTTTAAATTGTATACATAATACAGTAAGATGTAAGCGTTGCAGTTTCCCTGTTGTGTTATGTACATGCCCACTGTACTGTATATGAATACAATCGTTTTTTGCAACAATGTTTCTTGTTTTGTCTGCTGAAGCGCGATGATTTTGAAAATTATTAACATTCCATACTGTGTATTAAAGGACAGCCGATGTCACTTTTTATTCAAATGCAAATAAAAATGACTTCACGCCAAGACGTCTTGCATTGCTTGTGAATCCAAACAATGGCTTCAGATTCGGATAATATGCTTTCTTGTTACACATCCAGTTATGAATATGTTTCAAATACACTGTAGTTCTGAAGATTAAAGCATACATGTTTACAATCATTAAAGAATTATATGTGCCATTTTGAGGCAACATTGGGGGAACATCTCTCACCCAAAAAAAAGGGAGCTAATGGCCAGCTCCGTTTCTTATATGGCGCTTGGCTGCCCTCTTTTGGCGGCTTTTGTTTAATGCAGTTCGGCGCAGGATCGGATATATCGATAGTCCCTGTTATATCGATATTTTTTCGGACTCCCTTGAATATCGATATAACGAGACTTTACTGTATATATATATATATATATATATATATATATATAATGGTCTAATTAACTAGGTTATATCGGTTCTAAAATTAGATATTAAGTAATGTGTTTCTGTTCTGTTTTATTTTGTGCGCTGCGTAGATGTTCTTGTGCGCTGAGTATGTGCAAGCAGTGCGCGATTGCGCATGCGCGCAGCTTCGAAGAAAGTGAAGCTTGCTTCACGGGAAGATGTTATTATTTTTTTCATGAGCAGTATTATCACTATTGTTTGATGGCAAGTGATCAAATTATGTCGACATTTTCCTCTCACACACATTGCAAAAAATAAAAACAATTTCCATATCGCCTTGGCTGTTTTTGAGTCTGTGTGATACCAATATGGTGGTAATCGCTACATACCAGTGTTTATTTTCTCCAGGTAATCCTGTTTCCTCCCTCATTCCAAAAACATGATCATGGGTGGATACTCATGACAGACCTACCGACCAAATTTCAGGTTCCTGAGTAAAACTGTTTTCGGGGGCTGAATTTGGCCAAAATTCATGATCTGAGCAATCAAAATAAAGCCGCAAAATGTGCTGTTTCCCTGAAACCAAATTAGCTCGCAAAGAATAATAAAAAAAAGCTTCCCATTGCCTTGCTTTATCTTTATTTCCGACACACTTAACATCTCAGGATGAGATGGGGAAATATCGTTCCCGGCTTGATTTTTATTTGCATAATGACGCAATTGTGTTTTTATTCGTCGCCATTGGGCCCCATTCCATTTAGCTTTATGGCAGGACAGGGGGGGGGTAATCTTGTCAAAGAATTGCTCCACCAGATGCCATTTCGAGCTTGGTGCGCCCTCCTTGTCTCAGTTTGATTACCTTTCCCTCCGTGCCTGTTTTTTCCCGGCCGACTGCCATGCGCTTGCCGGAGACCGGCAGTGGCGGGTGACTTCCATATTCCCCTCGCGACGATGATCAGCATGTGCGAGGAGCTTTTTCTCTCCTTGTCGTTGCACTTGGTGGGGAAGTGTGAATAAGCAAACATGTAAACATATGAATAGATTTAATGGCTTGACGCTTTACCATTACAACCATTTTCCCAATTTCTTCTTTAAATCTAGGAACTGTAAAAAACAAATCAACTGATCATGATTGTTATACACCTAATATTGAACAAGATGTTCATTGTTGTTTTGTGGGGGGAGCAAAAACGAATGGCATTAAAATTTACTGAAATTTGATATTTAATTTGCAATGCATGAGTTTATTTAAACTGTACCATGTTTGTCTTAAAAAAATAAAAATGTCTTATGCTGATGTAATGTGTGTGTGAATTTATCTATGTGTATATATGTATATCCAGTATATTGGTATATACAGTAGTGAGCCATGGATTTCATCTGGAGGCATTCTGTAGTGCGACGTCTGAATCAATCCACAGCTGCGACTGTAATGTGATTTATTACAAGTCCACTAGAAGGTACCTTTAGCCAGGAAATAACTGACGGATCTTTCTTCGTGATGTCCATTCATTTTTGAAACGTCCGTCTTGAAAATGGCTTTAACAGTAAATTTCCAACCAAATCAATTTATTCCTCTTCAGCAATTGTGGGTTGACAAAACTACTATTAAATAATCACAATATATTTGCTAATGCAACTCGCTCCCGATAAAGTGTGCTAAATCTGGCCAGTATACTCTGGTATACTGGCCAGATTTCGCAAACTATGATTGGCTAGTGACTAGCCTATCATAGTTTGTGAAAACTCTGACGTTGAATAGTGTCTGCAAGAAGGCGCTGGTACGCATTTTGGGTTGCCAACTCGAAATCTGATTGGTTCGAGCAACAGTTTGATTGACACATTTGATGTTCCAGTGCCCGCTGAACTGTTTTTAGTAGGTGTCCAGGTAGATTTCTCACCCTGGTAACAAATGATGACTGAAATGTGATTGGTTAAATGCTTACATAGAAAAACACACATCTGGAGGCAGTGCAATAGGGAAAAATCAATGAAAGGAAACTGAATGACAATTTGGAATTATTTAAAAACAATTCATGGAGAGAATATAATTCACATCAATCTGTGATTCAGATATTTTAGGCCATTAGAGAATGTCTTGCAGTCCCTGATGGCCCACCACTTGTGTATTTGCATTTGCATTTCTATATGTATATGTATATGTATATGTATATGTATATGTATATGTATATGTATATGTATATGTATATGTATATGTATATGTATATCAGTGTCTGAAACTCATGACAAAAAGTTACTGGACACCAGGGCAGACAACTCTGGAAAATTTGCCTGCCCGCCCCATTTTTCACGACTTGAAACACAATAAGATGACTAATCGCAAAAAAAAAAAAATGTTGAAAAGTATTAAGAATTGTTTTTATTAAAGATGCTCCCTTGCTTTATTTATCGTAAATACACTGTATCCCTTGCTGATGATTTACGTTGCGTCGTCTGCTACAAGCCACGTGAATTCCTCTTTCCACGATGCTTTTAATGTGCGTTCAATTTCTAAGCGCCTTTCAAAACTCTCAAGAACACTTTACAGTCACGGAATAATGTACGTTTACGTTTTGTAGCGTCATAAATTTTGTTCGCTTCTTTTGAATCTTTCTTCAGGGGCTGAGGTTCTGTTCATCTAGTTTGGAAAATGATATGCAAATACACGACCTTATAACGCTCGGGAAAAACAGAAGCAGGAAGGAGACTTCTGATTGGCTGCCGTGTCGAGTATGCAAATTGCCAAACAAACCAAAATTCAGAAATTTCCAAACCGAATAAAGATATCTAAATCGGAATAATTGAGTCTGATTTCGAAATCTTCGTTCAAAAGTTTGCTTTATTAAAATATCTTTGTTGAATTTTTTTGTTGTTGAAGAAGTTGTCGTTCACCCGGCCGGACGTTTTGTAAGTTGTACGCCCAACGGAAAGGTTAGACGCCGGGGCGTCCGGGCAGACACTATTTCAGACACTGATGTATATCTACATATGTGTGTGTATACATCTGTATTTGTACTGTTGTTGTACTGTATATTGATAATGATTATGTCATCTTGGTCACTGCAGCGCGGTGCAGAGATGAAGCAGCAGCAGCGGGATTTAGATGAGCTGGTAAGCGTCTTAATTTTCATTACTAGCGTTGAACATTTAGCATTTGATCCCTATGATATGCAAAATGTGGCTTTCCCGTAAAATTGTGGATAATATTCTTATAAGGCCCTTTGTGGCTGTGAGCTTCAAATGGTTGACGTTAGAAATTTAGCACATATGTTTTTGGTGGTAATTTTTCATTTTTTTCCCCTGTCTCGAATATTATTTGATCTGTATTTATTTTATTTTTCTATTTTCTTCATGACACCAAATGCGTCCTAAATGTTTGTTCGAGTTCAAATCTGCCAAGCCTTGTTGTGTGCTCATCAGAGTTTGCATTTTTCATTGTAGATTTGCGCTGAGTTTGCAATTTTAGCCTGATGTCAGGGTGATTCCCTTTGGCCAACGGACACCCACACATTTGCACACATACGCGCACGCGCACAAAACGCCCTCTGCCGTGCCCGCTTTGTACTCCAACGCTGACTAATTTGTGGGCCAGCAGCAGCGTGTGACGACTCTCTGCACTTCTGTCAGAAACGCCAGCGTGAAATGTGGCCTGACTTTTTCTTGGTCGGCCATCTTATGACACGCCACTTGTCAGGCGGACCTTTTTGGCGGCGAGGATGCTGACAAGTGTTGCGCTTGGCTTTCGTCAGCCTGTCTGTCCTCATCAATGTTGGCTTTTGGCCGTCTGTCAGTCTGATTGATGGTTGGCGTGCACAGTACAGTGGACCTGCGGAATGCTTCAGTGATTTGTATATAAGATGTGAAAATGAAACTGGCTAATTCCTTGTTAAACAACGACAGGTGGTGTGGCTAATGATATGCTTGCCAAGCATTGTGTGGAACTGATTACTGGCACGATGTATGAATGTGACTTTTTACAAATGTAATAATGCGATGACTAAAATAATTTTGGCACATAAAAATGTCATGGTCTTGAAGAAATTGAATTAAATAATTAGTTTTTGAAATATAATTTTCATTATTGCGACCCGCGACCTGATTTATATGTAGCCTATGACCTAATCTATTATTAATAAGCAATTGTTAATCATTGAAGGCATTTTTAATAATGTAGTGTATTTTTTTTATTTATTTAATGGCAGTTTTGATTATTAAATGGGATTTTAAATTATTCAGTGACTATTTCACGCTGATGCTGTGCCATATAAACACCACTAAATGTGCAATGGAGTGTTAGTGTGTGCATTTGGGCGCATGGGTTAAAATTGATTTGAATATTTTTTGTCACCTTATTAATTTATTTGTTTAGTTAGTTGGTTGGTTATGTATTTGTTTCTCTGATTATTTGTTAATTAATTAATTTTGCAGGATGACCATAAAATCTCAGCAGATGACCTGTGCAAGCGATATGGATTGGACCTTGCGAAGGTGCATACATAAACACATGCTTAAAGGACAACCAACATCTCCGGACAAGTTGTGTCCATAATTTGTAAAATCGCTTCAAATGACTTCTACTGAGCGTATTTTACAAAGATTCCACCGCATATAGCTATATTTTACGTTTTAAGACTCGCGCTGAATACTCTGGAAGTCTTGTTTTTGAGTTGGTGACAAGTCCTCACCCTACATCACTGAAGGAACGCCCCTGACCGAAAAAAAGACGCATTGTAGCAGTCCTTCCATCACGTCAATGCATTTTGCTGTACTTGTTTGCTCTGAAAACATCGTGTTGCACCAAAAAGAGGCAGAAGACGGCGACAAAGCTCTGTGTAAGGAATTAATCAGCCTGTGGAAACAGGCTGATTAATAACAAACAGGCTGATTAATTCCTTACATGGAGATTTGTCGCCATTTTCTGCCTCTTTTTTAGTGCTACATTTCCCCCCCTATTGCCTCAAAATGGCACTGATCTTTAATCGATTGCAAACATGTATGCTTTCCTCTTCAGAACTATTTGAATCATATTCATAACTGGATGAGTAACAAGAAAGCATATTCTCCGAATCTGAAGCCATTGTTTTGATTCTCCAGCAAGGCAAGACGTCTTGGGGTGACGCCACGAACAAGGGGGCGGGACCTGCTGAAACTGGCCACTTCCTGGTTAATTTTTTTGCAGATTTTGGACACTTTAAGTCATTTTTATTGGTGTTTTGCATTTGAGTAAAAACATCATACTGCGTGTTTTGGGTATTTTAGATGCTATCAAACGTTTTTCTGATGTCAGTTAAGAAACAAAAAAAGTGATGTCGGTTGTCCTTTCAGACTGTTCCCATTCACCTTGTTCACCTTTTATCCCTCAATCTTACATGCTATTTTTTTCATGGATGAGAATGTCGTTTGTAAGAGAATTGTATTGACACACGAAAAACGTCAATTAATCCTGTATCCTAGTATGCTGCATAGACACGCGCACGCAAACAATATGACTGAAGCAAATCTATATTTCGCCCCTGATTTAATTGGCCATAAAAATCAGAACAAAACGGTCAATAAAAGTTGCATGCAGCCCATTTTACAGTGCAGTGGAAGCGCCCTGCACTTTATGACACTCGGGCTGTTAAACGGGCCAGACAGGAGTACTCCACAAAACAGTAGGTGTAGTGTGAAGTAATGCAGTATAAATACTTGCTTGTTTTGAAGTGCATTTGTACTGCAACTTAAGAACGTCTCTTCATGTGAAATTTTCAAGTTACGAAAGGGCTCAACAGAAAAATTATCCCTCTTGTAAGGAAAGAAATTTCAAGATACAAAAGGGTTAAAAAAATATATAGTATGGCCGCCACTCTCAGCTCTGAGTTTCTGGAAGATAACATACTTGCTGCTCCATCATTGGCTATTACCGACCATTTAATCAGCACTTTGTTAGGAGATGAACTCTCAGAGAGTGTCTTCACTTCTACTTCAGTACAGAGTGTGAGTACCTTTGCCACAAAATGATTATCTTCTTCTTCAACTCTTCTCTTGCAGGGCCTCACCAATGCCAGGGCGGCCGAATTTCTGGAGAGGGATGGGCTAAACGCCCTCACGCCGCCGCCAACCACCTCCGAGTGGGTCAAATTCTGCCGCCAGCTGTTCGGTGGCTTCTCCATCCTGCTATGGATCGCCGCGGCCCTCTGCTTCTTGGCCTACAGCATCCAGGTGGCCAGCGGGGATGAACCACCCAACGAACACGTAAGGCCCCACAGGCACCACTGTTACAATATAAGGATCCCGTTAGCACCCCATGCCACCAAAATGTTAAATGACTGACAAGAGTGACCACAGATAGACAGAGGTGTTTGTGGTTTTCTGGCAAGTGAACTCTGGCGCACTTTGGTTTGTGACTACTCAAGTGTGAATGTATGGACAGAAAAAAAACGTACATCTGATGTCTGAAACTTTTGGTGGCGTATCTCCATTTGGGCCAGAGAACCAAATTTTGAGTTCATACTTGTCTGATGTGTTTCGGTTGGACGGAGCTCTCTTGTGGTTTATCAGGTCAAGCACACTGCATAGTCCATTTGACAAGTGGATGAAGTTATTATTTGGTTCAATTTCTGCTCAAGTATGGGCAAAATATGCACATGGACCAGACAACTGACCCTCCTTGTTGCAGCGTATCACCATCTGACTTCGGGGTCTTTGGCACTAAACAAATCAACTGCTGCGCTTTGGTTCACTCCTCAATCGTACCGTAAATGTAATTGGGACAAAAAATAAGTATGGGACAGATATTCTTGAAATTCTCGCTTGTCGACAGTCTTCAAAGTCAGCTCTATTGTCAATTATGCTAATATGCATGACATACAGCACAGATGAAATTACTGTCCTCTCGGACCCAGCATGCAAAGCACTTATAATGACTTTAACAAACATAATAAACATGAAAACGCCAAATTGCCGGGAGAAGGGAGCCGCTGCGTGTTCTTGTCCATCAAAATGCTTCTAAAAACACACCCGAGTGATAATGGCGCTTCAGTCAGGAAATAATGGATGTCTCCCCCAGGGAAAGAAGACAAGCGTCCCTAACTTCGCTGCATTAGTCCGCTTAAATACTCCAGTAAATGGAGGTGAGCAGCCATCCATGGTGCGTTTTATGGACGCCGGTCATTACGCAATCATTATTGGGCGTTTAGAGGCGTTGCATAATGGAAGGCGGAGCGAGGAGAGACAAATCGGAGGTCTGCGGGCACACCACAAACCCCCACCCGCCCTTGCCATGTCGCCGCTTTCGGCAGGGGGACATGTGGTCCGCCGTACTCCGTCACTTTCCGCACATACATCAAACACCATCCGGTCCTCTGCCATCGTATTCGCACTAAATAAGATGTGGTGTGTTTATATGCAGCTGAAAACTGTTTTAATATGATTTTTTCCCAGAAGTAAAACGGTTTAAAAATACCAGTGAGACAATAGAAATTTGAGTTTATACTTGTTTTTAGTTCAGTTACATTTAATTTCTGTAAGCTAAACAATATCACAATCTCATGGTGAATGTAGTGTATTAGGCAGCCATCAGCGAGTTCTCTCGTGAGCATTGCTTTTTTTTGCTCTTTTTGTGTTGTCTTTGTGTTTTGTTTTATCACCGTGTGTTGTTGTGCGTCACGTGGAACAAATACGGATTGTTTTTCAGCATTTTTGGCCACGACATTCATCAATGAGAAGACTGTGCTTAGCGGTTACGCCTTTTTGGCAGCCCAAATATGACAGCAGTGTTTTTGATTCGGAGAAATGTCAATTGTTGGTGCCATTTGACTGTCATCGCTGGACAACTCTCGGGCGATTGTGCTTTTTTTGCACCAATAATGGGCAGCATTTTAACAGCTCGCTTTGTTCAGCGGAAAGGTCCGTGCTGTTGGACAGTCTACAGCTGGATTGATGCATGGCTTGAGGAGTGCGCCATGAGAAATAAGGAGCGTCAGCGCAGAGCACCGATGCGTATGTGGAACTGTCGCGGCTTGGAATTGAAGCGGATTTACATTGGACAGGAGATGAGAGACGGTCTCTTTTCATCAATGGATGCCACAGCTCCCGGTTTGCTTTCAAAACTTAGCTTGTAGCTGACATGCACATGCACCGTGACCTCCTTGATTCACTGGTGAAAAGGATGCTTTGATCCTCTCCTCTTTCATCTACAACTGCTTCATGCAACAAAGAGGGCGCAGAAAGTGCTTAAGATTAAAGACTGTGTCTTCTGTGTTGTGTCACATCATTTGTTATTTAGTTTTGTTTTGTTTTTGACTTTAAATTGGAGCCGCAAGAGTGGCTGCCTTTACAGCAGCTCCTCTATTTTGTTTCGCTGCTGTGAAATGTAAATGTGTCCACTGTGAGACAAATGAAGGCTCATCTAATCTAATCTAATCTAATCTAATCTAATCTAATCTAATCTTGACACAAAACGTTCTCTGGGAAGTTGCGGAGGAATTCGTTTTTCTGTCCTTACATATCTGACATTTCTGACTTTTGAAGTAAAACAGACATTCCGGAGAAGCGTCGCTTGGAACCCGAAGCGACATGCCATTTTGTGAGGAAACAAATGTCTCTCTCGCTGTGGGTGATTTTTTTTACACGCCTGTCGTGTATGTCGTCACTGTTGGTTGAACACCCACACACATCCACACGGCAATGAAAAAGGCAAATTTTTTGGGAGGGGGATTTGATGTTCCGGGACGCTAGCTATGTGAAGACAGCAGCTGGCAGCAGTTTTGTGAAAGATGCTGACTGTATAAATATGAGAAAAGCTTCATGTTGGGAGGCATGAAAAAAAGCATCTGTGGATGCCTAAAATCTCGAACTCGAGACCTTGAACGAAGCGTCCCAAATGAGTGGAATAGAACATGAGGATGCACTTACTTGAAAGTCTGTTTTTTTCTCAACAGACCACATGAAAAAGGAGTTCATAGTGCATGGTTGCAGTCTCTCATAGTCACCGAGCAGTCTTGAAGAGTCTGATTGGACAATTAGGAATGAGTGCATTTAACTAGGGTCCCGTCATCATGACATCAACACGTTACTGTTTTCGCTGTTGCATTTAATTTTTGTGTGGGAGATTTTCAACTTTGTTGATAATTTCCAGCTGTACCTGGGTGTGGTGCTGGTCGCCGTGATCATCATTACTAGCTGTTTATCGTACTATCAAGAGGTCAAAAGCTCGCGGCTCATGAACTCCTTCAAGAAGATGATGCCTCAAGTGAGCGGCAAGCAATTTCGTCATTTGAGAGAAACGTTCTTTGCCTGCATAATTTTTCTTTGGCCTTCTTTGTCAGCAAGCCACTGTCATCCGGGAGGGGGGAAGGGTACAGATTGACGCCGGGTTGCTGGTACAGGGAGACCTGGTGGAAATCAAAAGCGGAGATCGCATCCCAGCTGACCTGCGAGTCATCTCTGCCAGCGGCTGTAAGGTGAGGGAGATGTTCGGTGAGGAAGCGCGGAGGCTCTTTTTTTTTAATGGGGATCGGCAGCTACAGGATGGGGACCTAACATGACAGAGCAAGAAATGGGCAGCATGGTTTATAGCCACTGACTGAAGAGTGCTTTGTTTCTGGGGAGGGAAAATAAAGGAAAGGCTAAAATATTATTTTAAGGTATCAGGTAGTTATGGAAACTGCGCCTACCGCCCACCAATACTTAAGTGGGGAAGGATGAAAATAAATCCTCCTGCAGTAGTAGGTGCTACACTGTATGATTTAGACACATCAGGGGGTCATCATGTGTGTCAGAAACAAAGGATTTTGTCCAGGAATTTTTTGCCACTCTGTTAAATGAAATTTTATATGTCAAATATACTCGTCACCGGGGACCTGTTATATAACGATGTTTTTTTTTTTTTGGTAAAACAAAACCTCGAACAAAACATTTTCCCCAAACGGGCATATTATTATGGCATACACAATTGTCAAGTGTAATGGATGACAGAAAGAAAGCGAATATTCTTTTTTTGTGTGAGTTCCGTTTTGACCTGACAAGTGTGTTGCGTATGTCACTGTGTTTGCTTCCAAAGGTGGACAACTCATCTTTGACCGGCGAGTCGGAGCCGCAGACACGCTCTCCCGACTTCACGAATGTCAACCCCCTGGAGACGCACAACATCTGCTTCTCCTCCACCAACTGCGTGGAGGGTCAGTAGGACACATCTGGACCACGCCAGCTCTCATTAGTGACACGTTATTTTAGCTTTGTCGTACAGCAGCGCCTCTTTACTAAATTTAGGCCTACTGGATTTAATTCTACATTACATTTCACGAGCATGGAGAAGCAACGGTAAAATAGGCCCAAATCCAAATGTCAGAGGTTATGAGAGATTGTGAAAAAATGGCTTCTTACCAATGGTTAAAGCAAATGCAAATAGATACAAACAATGATTAAAAATGTCAACAGAGGTAGCGGCTCACATTTTCATAGATAAAAAATACCGTAGTACGATAGCTCGAATAGAAAATGGTCTAGAACCCACAGTAGCTTTAGGTCAGCAACAACAGCTATACCATGTTTATTAAAATATTGTCATGTGCTTTGATAGTTATGGATACTTGCACAAAAAGGTCCTGGATCTTTCAAACTTTCTACCCAAGTCCAGTTGGGCCATCAATAATGTACCAGGAACTTCATTCTTTAAAGAGTTTCCATGGTGTCACCGTAAAAAAGTTCTCCTGTTGTGAAGTGATCCAGGTGAGGAGAAGTTCATGTGTTCCAAAAGGGCCGAAGCCAAGGTTGTTCAAATCCGTTCCTAAAAATGTCCTATCCAGCGTGTTGTACTTTTCTCTCTCTTCCAAACGACCTGATTAAAATGATCACTTCATCAGCAAGCTTTGAGAAGCCTGATTAGATCTTGATTAATTGACTCAGGCGTGTTGGAACAGGGAGAGATCTAAAAACGGCCGAATTGGGGCTTGTGAGGCATTTCCTCTGAAAGTTCGTAGAACTTTTAGCTTCTGAGACTTAGAGTTCCTGCAACGACATGGTTCCAATCAGTTTCAGACCCCCCACATAAAGGTTCCTGGACACACAATCGTATGCTTTTCTTTTACCCACTGTAGAATTTGTGTCAGTCTTAAACTACTTCGTCATAGGATGAAAAGGTTCTACTTAAATCTGGTTCACTAAAAAGTTGTAATGCATCTTTAACGTACAATCCCCCCTGCATTCTCTTCTTTTGACCTTCCCAAATTACCATGGAACTAAATACAAACAAGTGTCTGATGCTTTTGTTGTACAATCGCCTGATTGGTACGCAGGCAGCGTGGGATTGGTTTTGACTCTGACAATCTGAATATGTTGTTGAATGGTTGTATGTGCCCTGCGACTGGCTGGCGATCAGTTCGGGTGGTAGTCTGACTTTCACTCCAAGTTTGCTGGGACCCTCCCAGCGCCTTCTTCAAGATAAGCAGTCTTGAAAATGGATAGACGCGTCTCAAAACTCACTTGTACTCTTGGCATTCGACTTGGTTTCACTACCTGGCGTGCTCGACTAACTTTGTTACTGCTTTATTTCCTGTATATGATACCTGTCCATGTGAAGCGTGATGTTGCAGCTTCAGCTGTTGTTAAAGCACTATATAAAACGATGTATTGTATTGTAACGATTGTTCGAACGTTAAGTTTAGCAATGTGCTTTGGGACCGGTGTAACCTGGCGATTCTTTGCTCCAGGCATGGCCCGCGGCGTGGTGATCGCTACCGGGGACCGTACGGTGATGGGCCGTATCGCCACATTGGCGTCGCAGATGGAAGTGCGGCGCACGGCAATTAACATCGATATTGAGGACTTCACCCGCATCATCACACGCGTGACTATCTTTCTGGTCGTCATTTGCTTTGTGCTTTCCATCATCTTGGGATATTATTGGCTGGAGGCTGTCATCTTCCTCGTCAGCATCATTGTGGCCAACGTGCCCGAAGGCCTTTTGGCCACCATCACTGTAAGTTTCTTGTGCATTTTAAATGGACGTTTTCAAGTCCTTCCTGCCATACCCTTTGTAAATTGATTTTCTATAGATTTTGTTCAATTATTAACTAACTTTGAGGCACGGAAACTTTTAGACTTTTTTTTTCCCTTCTGAGTTTTCATTTGTTTCCTTCCTTGTGTCAAAGTGACAAATTGATTCAGTTTACTTAAACTATGGTTCAAAAAAGGGGCCATGTGCCTCTACAAAAGTCGAAAGACGTGATTACATTATCGCATGAGGCAGCCTGTTGTGGTGAATTACCATAACTTGTACAGATGCGCTTTGATACATTACACCAGCATATGGAATGCGTATTGGTCATGTATAGTATTGATGTCCCAGATGGTCCACAAATACGCCGCGCTCAACCGCTCTTCCTTATCACCCTCCACTTTGATCTTCCTCTTTTTCCTTCCAGCTCTGCCTGACCTTGACGGCCCAGCGCATGGCCAAAAAGAACTGCCTAGTGAAGAACCTGGAGGCCTTGGAGACCATGGGCTCCACATCCACCATCTGCTCGGATAAGACGGGCATGCTGACGCAGAACCGCATGATCGTCACTCACATGTGGTTTGACAACAAGATCCACAAGGCCGACACCACCGAGGACCAGAGCGGTAGGTTGGAGGGATGCGAGAGCACGTAGGGAGGGGGAGCTTGTAACCACCTGCCCAAATTCATCTGTTCAGCGTTCACTCACAGGGTGAGCTCGGCTGCTGCAGTGCACGCTGCCGCGCCGATTAATTGAACTGCGGCGGGAGGGAAACGGGGGGTGCAGAAGAGGAGGTGGTGTGTGGTGCGCCGTCTTCCCAGAGTTCCCAAAGTAACGCTGTGTGTTTGATGCATAACAATGAGGCGGCTAACCTGATGAGAGCAAGACATATAACTCTGTTGATGTGTTGGTAACAACAGTAAATTGTCATGGTTTTGATTTAACACGATGGACTGTTAGCATCTGGTCTTCCAAATCCCATTTGACTATCTACAGTCAGGTCCATAAATCTTGAAACACAGACACAATGCTCATCTTTTTGGCTGTAACCACCATCACAATCTACTTCCATGCTTTCTGTACTCGTGTTGCTGTCCTTTTCTTGCTGTGTATTTTAGCTTACTAGCTTCTCACATACAGGCACTCCCCAGCGTACGAACATTCCAGTTACGATGTTACGGTACATCCGAACATTTTTGCGGTTACAGTATATGTCGAAAAATGTTCGGACAGATATGCTCTAAGTTATATTTTGTATGCCATGCCTATTTCCGGCTGAGCTTGCTTGCGATTGCCTGAGTTCTGTGCTTCACGCACAGGCATGCACACAGACACATTGGAGGTTTCAAGGGCTGCATGTTTACGCGACGCATACCAAGGCTGACCAATCAGCGCCAGGCTATGATGAAGTGTTGCCGACAAGTTTAGGCCCCAATCCGCTGTGCTTGCTTATGATTGGCTGCGTATAGTATGTGGGCGAGGATTAAATCCCCCTTCCCAGTTGAGGCTCCAGGAGGACGCAATGGATAAGTACTTCCCTGTTCAGTGTTTGACTTAAACATACTTTCCTGACAAAATAGTATAGCACTGAAGCAATTTACGACCAAATTTACCTTACGAACGACCGCTCGGAGCGTATCTCGTTCGTAAGGTGCGGAGCGTCTGCATTAGCATTGGATCCTGAAAGTGGTTTTGACACCATTTAAAATATTCATGAGCGGCTTTTTGTACTTCGGTCATCTTTTCTCTACTTTTACCAACAGTTAGCATGATAGCATTTGGACAACAGAGATGCAAAAAAAGCAACTGCATTCACCAAATTTCTAAGAGGCCACAGGAAAGAGACTCATTGATATGAAACAGCACTCTCGTCAATCCATCTGCCTGTGCTCACATTCTCCCTGTGAATTTAGCAATCTGGAGTGATATGAAAAATGAATGCAGAGGTCACTAACGCTGAAGTGAAGGTCATTTTCACAAAGATTGCTTGAGCGAAATCATTGTACTGTTAAAATGAATGTCATTCTTCAAATTGTGGAATCAAAAAAAATCCCATTAGGGAAAAAAAGTCAGCATTGTTAAGTACTCCTGTGCTATTGTGTGGAATGTGGGAGCTAAGCTACTGGCATACACATTGCATGACTCCCCCATAACAATAATAATAAAAAAAAGTCTCACACAGCGTTACTTCGCTTACAGGTTCCAGCTTTGACAAGAGTTCTGCGACATGGGCAGCGTTGTCCCGCGTGGCCGCCCTGTGTAACCGGGCCGACTTCAAAGCGGGACAGGAGGGAGTCGACATTTTGAAGGTGAGTATATTTTCAAAGCACATGACGGTATTTAAATTCATGAGTAAACGAACACTTTTTAGTTGTTTTTTTTTTCGGGAGATTTAACGTGGAAGACAATCCAATCTGTTCATTCATCATGTGTTAATATTTGATGCAATCTCATATATTTTCAGACTTCATCAGAAAAAAAGAAAATATTTTTGAAAATGTCTTATTTTGTTTGAACACAAAGATAATCTGCTTGCTTTCATGGGGAAATATAGAAATTACTTACCGTATTTTCACGACCAAAGGGCGCACCGTGTGAAAAGGCGCAGTTGTAGCAGTTGAGGAATGAGAACACACGGTCGATTGGAGTAGATTCCAACTGCTAACAAGTAGAAAGAGAACCAAAACGGAAACTGCAGTGAAATATATGTGATATAACCCCGCCCCCTCCCGTACACCTGCTGGGTGAGATGTCTGGTCCTAGTGCCCGCCACACAGCCCCCCCCCAGAACACCCAGAAGGACAGTCAAGGCGAAAATCTTGCAGGGGGCTTGACCAGCCTGCCACAACGACTATGCAGCCCGTCGTTCGATGGTGAAGGTGAAATTGCTCGGGCAGGTGATCCGGGTGAGAACTGAGTGGGGGAACGACACTCAACCCTGGCATGCCGCGGAGAGGCTGGAGGTTTTGGAGGGCGTCCGCGACGTGGGACCTGGGCCGGCGAAACGTCCTTGCCTGCAATTATGTGAGCCGGCTTGAGTCTGTCTATTGAAATGCCCTCCCTTCTCCCACCCATATCGAGCACAAAACTCTTTTCCCCGTGTTCGAGCACTCTAAACGGGCCATCATACGGCGGCCGGAGGGGAGAGCGGTGGCCATCATGACGCACGAAGACGAAACGGGCTGACCTAAGAGCAGACGGAACTAATATTTTGGGGACGCCGTGGTGAAATGGTGCTGGAGCCAGGGGCTCCCCTGGCAAAAGGGGGAAAGAAGGTGCACCCGAAGCTTCAGGCAGAAATTCACCAGGGATGCGGAGTGGCTGACCGAGTACTAACTCTGCCGGAGCGGCGTTAAGGTCTTCTTTAGGAGCTGAACGCAACCCGAGCAGGACCCACGGAAGCCGGTCAACCCAGTTACCGTTCGATAGTGCAGCCCCGTAGCGCGGCTTTAAGTGACCGGTGGAAACGTTCACACATCCCGTTAGCCTGTGGGTGGTAGGCCATAGTGCGGTGTACCTGCACACCCAAGGACTGCGCCATGGCCGACCAGAGCTCGGACACAAACTGGGGGCCTCTGTCCGAAGTGATATCGGACGGCGTGCCGAAACGTGCGACCCAGCATGACAGAAATGCGCGGGCAATGTCTGTCGAGGTTGTGGCGGACATGGGGACAGCTTCCGGCCACCTAGTGGTCCGATCGACCATAGTGAGGAGATGTGTGCAACCCTGCGAAGGAGGGAGGGGCCCGACCAGGTCCACATGGACGTGGTCAAATCTCCTGGCCGGAATCGGAAAAGTTTCTAGGTTCGCCCGGGTGTGCCTGTGGACTTTGGCGCACTGACATGCCACGCATGCAGCTGCCCACTTCCTGACGTCCTTTCTTAACCCAGGCCAGACAAACTTGGCCCCAAGTAGTTTGACTGACGCCCGGACGCCAGGGTGTGAAAGGCAATGAATTGAATCAAAAATTCGCCGACGCCACTCCTGCGGAACCACGGGACGAGTGCGACCCGTAGACACATCGCAGAGGAGAGCGGGACCCGCTTCACACACTGCCACGTCCTCCAGTCCTCCGTGCCTGCTGCCTTGAGTTCGTGGATGTCCGGATCCTCAGATTGGGCCGTGGCCATCTCTGAAAAATCCACCCCGAGCTGGACTGGACACACGATCGTGCGTGACAGGCAATCGGCCACAGGGTTACATTTGCCGGCCACATGCCGAATGTCTGTTGTGAATTCGGAAATAGCCGCTAGATGCCGTTGCTGTCGGGCCGACCACGGTTCGGTCACCTTGGACATGGCGAATGTAAGGGGTTTATGATCTACGTAGGCGGTGAACCGGCGCCCCTCGAGGAGGAAACGAAAATGGCGCGTTGCAAGATAGAGTGCTAACAACTCTCTGTCGAAAACACTATACTTGCGTTCGTTATCTTGCAGCTTCCGACTGAAAAATGCAAGGGGCTGCCATTCGTTCTCCACAAGCTGCTCAACCACCGCCCCTACGGCAACATCAGACGCGTCGGCAGTCAAGGCCACCTGTGCGGTTGAGATTGGGTGGACCAGAAGAGTTGCACCTGCAAGAGCTTCCTTGGCTCGTTCAAAGGACTGCATTCGTTGCGGGGCCAACTCGACGGGGTCATTAGCCTTCTTTTTTCTCAAGGGGCCGTAGAGGGGTTGTAGGAGGTCGGCTGCGTGAGGAAGAAACCGGTTGTAAAAATTTATCATGCCCAAAAACTCCTGCAAAGCTTTAACTGTGGCTGGGCGGGGGAAATTCACCACAGCCTGCACTTTGGCGGGTAAGGGGATGGCACCCTGTGGAGAAATGCGGTGCCCCAAGAAATCGATCTTGGGCAAACCAAATTGGCACTTCACAGGGTTAACGATAAGGCCATGCGCATCAAGACGCTTGAAAACCATCCTTAAGTGCGACAGGTGTTCCTCTGGTGAAGGGCTGGCCACAAGAATGTCGTCGAGGTAGACGAACACAAAATCTAGGCCTCGCAAGACTGAGTCCATCAGTCTCTGAAAGGTCTGTGCCGCCCCCTTCAGGCCAAAAGCCATACGGAGGAATTCAAAAAGGCCAAAAGGGGTTATTACTGCAGTTTTTGGCACATCTTCTGCCCGTACCGGAACCTGGTGATAACCGCGAACGAGGTCAACTTTGGAAAAGATCACGCTCCGGCCAAACGTGCGGAAAAGTCCTGGATGTGCGGAATTGGGTAACGGTCGTGTGTGGTTACATTATTAAGCCGACGAAAATCACCGCACGGCCGCCAAGAACCGTCACTTTTGGGGAACATGTGCAATGGTGAGGCCCACGGGCTGTTGGAACTCCTCACGATGCCCAAACGCTCCATCGTCGCAAACTCCCCTTTCGCCATTGCCAATTTTGCCGCGTCGAGGCGACGAGCGCGGGCAAAAACTGGCGGGCCAACCGTGGGAATGAAATGTTGTACCCCGTGTTTTCTATCGGCATTGGAAAAGGCGGGTGTGGTTAACGACGGATAATCGGTCAGCAGGCGTTCATAAACGTTACCTGACGTTAAATAATTTGCGTGCGTCAACGCTCCAAGCCCTCCAGCCTCACATGGGAAAGTGGCGAAAGAGATGGCGTCGATCAAACGACGATTAGCAATGTCCACAAGCAGTCCATGAGCGCATAAAAAATCTGCGCCGATTATCGGAACTGTAATCGAGGCCACAATAAAGTCCCACTCGAATTTTCGTTCGTGGAAACACACAGTTACCAACCTGGTGCCAAGGCTGGCGATGGGCGAGCCGTTAGCTGCGCGCAGGGGAGGCCCACATCCACCTGCCGTCTTGTCCGAGGCCGTGGGCGTCAGCAGGCTTACTTGTGCCCCGCTGTCCACCAGAAAACGTCTACCTGACGAGGAGTCTGTAATAAAAAGCAGCTCGCTTTCGTTGCCGGCACGGTGCCGCTATTGGGTGCCGGCGCTGGCGTTTCCCGGAGCCTCGTAGGTGCAGGGTGGTGTGCAGCGTCGGGCCTTGGCGCCAAACCGCTGGTGGAAAAAACAGAGGGCTTTCTCGTGTCGCTTCCGCGTGACCACTCCGGCTACTAGGGTCGGGTTGATGTTCGCTGCCGCTCCGCCGAGGGGTTCGGCCGTCACGCTTCGCACAGCGAACCTCCGTGTCGCCAGAAGCACCCGGTCCGCTTCTTCAGCCAAACCTCGGTAGTCGCCGGTAGCCACACAGTCTCGTTTATGTGTGCCATTTCTGTATTAACTTACACATTGAGCGCACCGGCTGATAGGGCGCACATTTTATATACCGGTACATATCCTCTACTGCCATATGTACCAGTGACGTGCGGTGAGGTTCATGGCTGGTGAGGCACTGATGTCATTGATGACGTCACCGCTCGTCTCTACTTAGTATTTGAAGGGTAAATTCAGCGATTTTGAAAAAAATCCTAAAACGGTGAAGTTTAAATGGACAAGAACTTTAAAGTACAAATCACTAAATACATCTAACTGTTTAATTTATTTTTTCATTTGATATTTCCATGACAGCTTTCCATGATGATAGGTGAGGCACTGCCTCACCTGCCTCCACTGACTGCACGTCACTGATACGTACGTCCGCCCCACAACAACACGCAGGCATGCAAGTGTGCGTATTATAAAAAACAGATCGGGAGCAAAACTGACTTTGGTAGTGCTTTATTTATTAATTACAAAGTAATTTCATTTTGTAATCATCACTCAATAGGCGTCGGCATGGTAAAAAAGAGCACATTACCTGTACCGACTTTTCCGAAAACTCGAGCCACCGTGCCAGCAGACACGTTAGCCCAAGCATCCGCAATCCATTGTCAAACTGTGGCGTAACATCCAGCCCTTTTCGTTTGCCTTAAGAATGACGCTGCTGGAAATGTCTCTATAGGCAAAGTCTTTCTTTAAAAAAAATCCCAATCGGCAGGAGTTTCTCTCCGTTGGCAGGGCAGGTAAGCACAACAGGAAACGAAGGCTTTTCGCTAGCTTTTCAGAATCATTCGCCGGCCGTTCCTCCAACTCCGGACCTTGCCTTATGTCCACGTATTATGTCACGGCGGCTCGATTCCCATGTTCCTCGGCGTAGCCTTCAGTTTAAACTGAGCTTCATAACCATGTCTCTTTGCCATTTTCAGGGTTGTTAAAACAGCAATGTTCTACATAAAGCACATACCTGTTCGTTTATACACAAACCACGCCCACACACACCCCTCGTTTTCTTTACCGCGTCCTCCTCATGGTGGTCTCTAATACGTCCGCACTATAGGGCGCACCGCACATTTTGAAAAAAATCTGAGACGTTTATATGCGCCTTATGGTCGTGAAAATGCGGTAGTAGGCACAATGAGAGGATTTGGACAGGTTTTTGTCAAACATGTCTTTGAACAATTGATTATCAAAATAGTATTTGATTAATTTAATAATTGACTAGTTGTCAATTAATTACATTTTTGTAAAATTATTACTACGCTTTGTTCTTTTCATGAACATTATAGTCACTACCTGGTGAGAGGGTAAGGCACAACCATGATGGATCAGCATTCACACTCGCTCTGCTTAGTATTATGAGTCTCAATTGAGCTATTAGCATGTTGTCTCCTAGCATACCAGCCATTGCCCCATTTGTTGGGTGCTAAATGTAGATTTGTATGAATGGACTAAGAATAATACCACTTTGGCCCTGAAGTCACCAGTTGCCATTTTACATCAGTATGTCTACATTTCTGTCTTTACAATAAAAATACAATGTGTGGTGTACAGTTGTACCAATAAGTCTGGGAAAAGAACAACACACAGTTCATCGATACGAATGCTCTTAGAGATTTTCTAAAGTTATTTCTTGTTGTTATTGACAGGAATTCTCTGCATTATCTTGTCTGAACATATGAACAATGAAATGAAAGAAAATGGCGTGAAACATAAACCGAAACTCGCCATATTCAACACTGATAATCTTTTAAAAAAAAGGGAACTGGTTGTCTGTCAGTCATGGTGGCAACATAGGATGGCTGCCCTCTGGTTTCAATTGCAAGGGTCCAATTGCTACTCCATCGTATCGACACAGACGTAGTCCATCGTATAATAATCCGTAATGCAACAATTAAAACAGCTTTGCAAGGTCAAAGAAGCCCAACTCCAAACAGGGTACAAATTAGAAAAAAAGGGAAATGGAACATTATTATCACAACGTATTCCACTTGGATGTTGTTCACCATTTAACTTTTATTTTCTTTCTTACCTCACCATTTAACTTTTTTTTTTCTTTCTTACCGTCGTGAGTCTTTCAGAGCTCCACAGGTGTCGCCAGCCAAGTGCATAAAAAGCGTTGCTACTTTCACACTTAAATGCAGAGTGTCAGCAAGGAGCAGACAAGCCTTCCCAGAACTCTATTATTAGGGTCTAAATACCACTTAAATAGAGCTGCCACCGGAGTGGACTTTAATTGCTTTACATAACACTGTAAAAATCAGCCTCTTCAATAAGGTGTCATTAGATTTTATAAGTACATAATATGTGATGTGGATAATGTGTGAATATAAATTAATCATCTTGCCAAAGAAAGTAAATGGATCCCCCCCTGAAGTATTTATGTGATTGACCTCTGCTGTTCACTTATCCGGTCACATTATCATGAATTTGGTAATATTCTTTATCTTAATTTTGTCGGTTTCTCCTCAAATGAAATACATTTTAAGATGCACATTTGTATTGCCAAATAATAGGTTAATTGATATCGTGTTTGGTATAAAAAGAATTGCAAAAATTAAAAAAATTGCATATGGTTGGAACTTTTTTGTATTTTCCATCATGGGATTGTGAATCATATAATTTCAAGAAAAATATTTTTTTGTAATAGTTGTATTAAATTAAATATTCTTTTCATTGAAATTATTAAAATAATATTTTTGTATTTTGGGATTTTCAAAAAAAAGATCCAATTGAATCGAACATAATAAACATTTTACATGTACTTTTATCATTTCATATCAATTTAAATAATTTAAAATTGATTTAATTGTGCCACCATAGCTCTTTGTTTGCTAGCATGCTATGTATTTTATTATCAAGTTAACTGGTAGCTTTAGTGCCGTTTTTAAATTCCTTTTTAAAATATTCGAGCCAAGTACAGGGGTCTGGAACATTTTTGACTAAGAGAGCCATCAAAGTAAAATATTTCGAAATGTTTTTCAGTGAGAGCCACACACACGCGCACACGCCCACGTGATTTCAACAAAATATCAGAATACATTATTTAAAATAACTGATAATACTCACCATTCATATGAATAGTTTTCCGTTCCTCATGATTGTTAAAAAAAAAAAAATCCAGCCAAACGATCGAAATCAAAGTCAACTTGCCGGGTCCATACGTGAAGCTACATCTAGCTAGCCTGCACACTGCTCATTAGCTTGCACGCTTGCTTTCTGCTGTCTCTCACAGAAGTATATTGATGACAACGTTAGCTTGGGGCTTGTGAAAGTGCCAATAATATTCAACTGTCATTCATGGTATTGTTTCATTGCAAATTAGAATTACGGCTTAACTTTTTCTCTCCACAAAGGCGAATCCTTCCGTCCATTCATCCTGAAGTGTATGATACTCCTGATTTTTTTTTTTTTTACTCGTCGGGCTTATTTAAAAGGGGGTGTTTACCTGTTTCGACATCAACAGCCATAGGTCAGTATCATCCTATCAAAATTGCGCCCAAACAGGAAATGAACAGTGAAAAGGCGAGAATATGTATTTAGTTTTATCGGCGAGCCAGATGCAATCATCAAAAGAATCTATGGCTCCCGAGCCATAGGTTCCCGACACCTGGCCTAGTATGATTAACTCCTCAATTGTTAGCAGAGTAGCATTGTTGTTAGCATTGTTTGTGACCTTGGTTGATCTTTTTTTTCTGTCCGCTTCGTTGTTGAGTGTCATATTTGTTCATTCTTTATTTATGTTATCATTGTCATGAAGTGCAAGATTTGTGGCCTGACGACTTCATGATGCAAATGTTATTAAGCTCTACTTTGCATTATTAATAAGAGGCATAATGCGAGTGAACAACCCTCTCCGTGGGTGCAACTTTAATCAATTAAAGAACACCCGGAGACAAAAGCTTCCGCTGCTCCAAAGACAACTCTCCTTTCAAGCTGAATTGCTAATGAGTGTATTTGTGGGTGGATGTGCCTTCCTGCAGCGAGAGACGGTGGGTGACGCGTCTGAATCAGCGTTGCTAAAGTGCATCGAGCTTAGTTGCGGCAGTGTTCAAAAGATACGAGGCCTTAACAGCAAAGTGGCTGAGATCCCCTTCAATTCCACCAACAAATATCAGGTAAAACCACATTGTTAAAAAAAGTACTGGCTCCAACTTGACATTAAAATTTTTTTAACGTTTCCGGTAGCAACAAGCTGACTTGTCCTCTTTGAAGATTTACAGTGATACCTCAGCTTACGAACTTAATTGGTTTCCAGAAAATGTGTGTAAGGCAAAAAGTTTTTTTTATTTATTTCCCATAAGAAACCATTAAAATGAGAATAATCCGTTCCCAGGTCCCCATAAAATAAATAAGCCTTAAAACTACACAAAATATACCTTATTTTATGTATAATAAATGTCCTATTGTATTGTAATTAAAGAAATACACTGTGCTGTATAATAAAGTCGTTTTATTTACCTTTGTGATTTTAGTTGTCAATGGATGACGAACTTCCAGGTTACCTCTTGATGATATCCGAGTGAAGTTGTCGTGCTTTCTCGGCGATAATACCCTCACTCACAATGTCCCCGGCAGCTGCTTTTCTGTCCCATAATAGCAAAAGTATCCTTGATAACAAACCACATATGCACTCAAGGAAAGGGGTGATGAAAATTATTCCGCCAGCCACCGTGGCGCTGTTCGACCGTGTGGCTTGGTGTTCTTCCGCTGAAAACTCGTCCGCCAGCAACGGTGGCGCTCCGGGTGGTTTGGTTCATTTGCCGAAAACTAGTTTGTATGCCAAGATTATATTCTCGCAAATTTAATGTTTGTAAGGTGAAAAGTTCGTAAGCTACAGCATTCATAAGCTGAGGTATCACTGTGATTGTAATGTAGCTAATGAAAACAGAAAGGCTCTGTTGCCTGAGAATACCTCCAGGCACGACTAATCGATCGGAGCGGATCAGCTTCTCGGTCCCAGCCTGAGGCGTTGATTCACTTTAAGGGATGCGTCTGTGTAAGCTCTCAGTCGTACAGGAGTGGTCTGTACTTTTTTGAAGGTGTCGGACGTTTCGCTTCTTATCCAAGAAACTTCGTCAGCAAACTAAAGTCTTACTGGTAGTTTAGGCCGTATATATATATATCCCTACTGTCCAGACATGGCGGTGCCGGACTTTGTTATGATAGGTCCCTGCTCTCTGGTTGGGGGGAGCAGAGGACTACCCACTGCAGCTGCTCCACTGATAGTTCCTATCGTTCTGACTAACGACTGACCTGATTGCCCCATTTCGACCGATATCACCTCATCAGTATTACTAATCCTATGTTGCCTAAGCAGGCTATTGTATGAACGATCCAAATTGAACCTCACCCCACCAAACCGTTTTAATTAAGGATTTAGTTGTTTTATGAAAATCGCTTCTTTTACTACCCTTTCAAACCATCTATGTTCTTTCGCTAAGATATTAACCTCATTGTCGTCAAATGAGTGGTTGCTAGCTTTTAGGTGCATATGTGCTGCCGATTGAGGCCCACTAGTATTATCCCTGCGATGTTGATAAAGTCTTTTTTTGAGAATTTGTTTAGTCTCCCCAATGTACTGCTCTTTACAATTTTCATTCTTACAATGTATGGAATAAACTACATTACTTTGTTTTTCATTTGGCAGCCTATCTTTTTGATGCACTAATTTTTGCCTTAAAGTGTTTATCGGTTTGAAATAAATAGGAATTATGTGTTGCCAAAGGACTCTTTGTAGTTTTTCAGAAACTCCTGCAATGTAAGGTACTGCTACTCCTCTCCTTTTTGTATCTTCAGACTGTTTGGTTTCATTCCCCATTCTTTCTTTCTGACATTTGTGAAATGACCACAGAGGGTACCCACAGTTTGTGAGTGCTCTCTTGATGTGTTTTGACTCCTTTTCTATACCTTCAACGCTTGTTGGTATTAGTTTAGCCCTATGCTGGAGGGTTCTGATAACTCCTAGTTTGTGTTGTGAAGGGTGGTTAGAATCGAAAAGTAAGTATTGGTCAGTGTGCGTAGCCTTCCTAAAGACTTCTGTTTTTAGTGCTCTGTCATCTGTTATACTTACTTTACAATCCAAAAAGGCTAGTTGGTTCTCTTTAATGTCCTCACGAGTAAATTTAATGTTGAAGTTTACCGAGTTGAGGTGATCTGTGAAGGATTGAATTTCTTATTGTTTAATTACGACAAAAGTATCATCCACATATCTAAACCAGTGTCTAGGTTTTGTCCCCGGGAAGGATGTGAGGGCCTGTTTCTCCACCTCTTCCATGTACAGATTCGCCACTATGGGTGAAACTGGTGAGCCCATAGCACAACCATGAATTTGTTTGTAAAAAATTTCCCTAAATTGAAAATACGTAGTATTAAGGCAAATTTCCAATAATTAGCAGATGTGGTTTGGTTTAAGTTTGGTTCTTTCATGTAGAGAAATGTCTGCCAGCAGTCTCGTCCTCACCACTGAGACTGCTGCTGGGGTTGGGACACATGTAAAGAGAGAAGTCACATCGTAAGATGCCAATGTTTCCTCAGGTTCCAATATGAGGTCTTTGATACTCTCTACAAACCTTGTGGTGTTCTCTACGTGATATTCTGTCTTCCCAACCAACGGCGCTAAGATAGTTTTTAGATATTTGGCTACATTGTAAGTAGAGGAGTCAATGCTACAAACAATGGGTCTGAGGGGGAACCATTCTTTATGTATTTTTGGCAGGCCACAGATACATGGCGTGGCCTCTCCCGGGTATAATCTAAAATACATCTGTTTGTCTATATGTTTACCTTTCTCAAACTTTTGGAGACAGTCTATCAGTTCTTTCTTGTATCTATTGGAAGGGTCCCTTTTTAGTTGCTCATAAGTGTTAGAATCACTTATTCACCTATTTATTTTGTCTTCATAATCTAATGTGTTGAGAAGCACTGTGCATCTGCCCTTGTCTGCTGGCAAAATAGTAATATTTTTGTCTGTTTGTAGAGTATTTAACGCCTTTCTCTCTTCTAATGTTATGTTGGATGGAGGTAGTTTGGCACTACTGAGAAGGGCTGATATTTTAATGCGTAGATCATCTGCCTCTGCATACGAAAGTTTATTTTTAATAGCCGATTCAGTAACTGTGATGTAGTTTATTGTAGGTATTGTTTTAGGAGTTACTGAGAAATTTAAACCTTTGGTTAGTACAGCCTTTTCTGTCTCTGAGAGATAGATCTCTGTCTGACAAAATTTTGATCGAATTCTTCCTTGAAATCTGCTCATTCCTAATTTTACGCATGTTTACCAGTAGCTGAGATTGTTTCAGTAAAAGTAATTTTTGAAATTTACCCTTTTGTCTCTCTTTGGTTTTGTTGTGGTGCCTCATTTATCCGGGGAGTAAAAGAAGCTATTTTCATAAAACAACTAAATCCTTCATTAAACCGGTTTGGTGGGGTGAGGTTCAATTTGGATCGTTCATACAATAGCCTGCTTAGGCAACATAGGATTAGTAATACAGTGAGACCTCAACTTACAATTTAATTGGTTCCCAGACATAGGGTGTTAGGCGGAAAGTGTGTCTCTAAAAAAAAATTCCCATAGGAAACCATTAAAATGGGAATAATCAGTTCCCGGGTTTCCATAAAATATACTTTTCAACTAAATAAGCCTTAAAACTACACACAACCTACCTTATCCTATGTATAATGAATGTGCTATTTTATTGTAATGAAACAAATACACTGCACTGTATAATAAAGTCACTTTATTTACATTTGTGATGGTCATTGATGGCTCTTAATTGACACTTGTTGCTTTCTGACTTGTAAGGTCTTAGGAAACTGAGGCATCACATTATCATTCATCATGTTGAGGATTCTCATAGCCTTTTCTGGATGGAACTGTTCAATAAAAGCCTGCACATCAACTGCTGAATGGATTGCTTCTGCCTGTCCTCTTGAAGGCAAATCAAATTCTCTGTGTTGATGACCTCATTATGGTCAGCAACAAGCTCCTTGATGTCATCTGCATTCACTTCGAGTCCCGTAGGTGCTGGCAGAGATTTTATTACAGCAAAATGCACGAGTCCGATGATTCCACAGACGCGGAATAAAACGCGACAAAAGAAGGCGGGCGAGGCGAATAAAATGGCACGCTCGCAATCGGAAACCGGAAAGCAACAAACTTACGCGATCGTGTCTAACAATCACCTCGTGCAAAGCAAACTATTGGATTTTCCAGCACAAGACACAGCGATTAACTTTCGTCGTAATCATGTGACAGTGACTGGTTGAAATGAAATGAAATTGAAGTGTCGCGAGCGGCGGCCCCGCCCCAACTGTCAACTCGCACGTGACAATTTAGCGTGACTATTGACACACTGTTCCGGTGTGTGTGAAAACACTAGCTCTGATTGGCTTACCATGACACATGACTCTACCCTTTAGCCAATCACAATCACTTCTATCGCATCTTGACAGGGGGTGCGTTCAAGTGTAGCAACACAAAAGCGTTGGCAAGTGTTTGTCCCTGCTCATTCAGTTAGAGTCTAACTGAATGAGCAGGGACAAACATTTGTCTAATTGTCAAATTGTCTAACTGTTAGACAATGCTTTCCAAACAGCCTAGAGTCATAAGAAGGCGTACGCTATTCTCAAACCTGAACTCACCCCAAGTCTTGGATGACAAATAAACAGAGCAGACGTGTACGGCTGGTTGTTTCTTCAATTTATTCATTGTAACGCACCACATTTGAACTGAGGCTGAACATGAGCCTGTGGTGTTTATTTTCCGGTCCCATAATAGTCAAATTATCTGCAAAAAGCTCCTCGGAGGCGATGGACGTGTGAATTCAGAGAGAGGGGGTGTGGAAAATAGCGCCGGCTGGAGCGCTGTTTGGTCGTGTGCTTCCGCCGAAGATCACTCCGCCAGATCCGAAGGTCGTGTGCTTTGGTGTTCCAGCAGTGGTGGATGTGTAATATGAAAATAGTGCTTATTATAAGGTTTAATTTTCATAAATTTGACGTTTGTAAGACGAAAAATTCGTAATATAAGGTGTTCGTAAATTGAGGTCTCACTGTACTGATGAGGTGATACCGGTTGAAATGGGGCAATCAGGCCAGTCGTTAGTCAGAACGACAGGAACTATCAGTGGAGCAGCTGCAGTGGGTAGTCCTCTGCTCCCAAGCTGAGAGCAAGGACCTATCATAGCAGAGTCCGGCACCGCCATGTCTGGATAGTAGGGAAATATATAGGGCCTCAACTACCAGTAAGACAGGGGTGTCCAAAGTCGGTCCTCAAGGGCCGCTGTTCTGCCTGTTTTCCAGCTCTCCCAGGAGCAACACACCTGATTCAAATGATCAGCTCATCAGCCAGCTCTGAAGCAGCATCAAAATGGTCCTGATGATTTGAATCAGGTGCGTTGCTCCTGGGAGAGCTGGAAAACAGGCAGGACGGCGGCCCTTGAGGACCGACTTTGGACACCCCTGCAGTAAGTGTAACTGGCGGGTACCTTGTCATTGGATGCCACGACAACAAAAATATCATTTATTTAGACTTGTTGTTCTGTAAAAGTGTTTAATGTTTCTATGTGAAACTTTATGTGTGTGTTTTTCTAAAAATCGTCTTCGATACTTTATTTATAATAATCATTGTCACTTCCACTTCCGTGTCAGGTGTTTTAGATAAAAGTGAGTACGTCGAGACAGACGGAACGAAAGTCTCGAGAGAAAGACATAAGGAGAGCAACTATTCGATAGAGAACGACAGTCTCGAAAGAGAGACACAAGGAGAGCAACTGCTCGATAGAGAACGACAGTCTCGAGAGAGAGACACAAGCAGAGCAACTGCTCGATAGAATATGACAGTCTCAAGTCTGTGTCAACGTTTATCTACTTTCGGTTAATAAAGTGCACACGGTACGTTATTAATTTCCTTATTGACTGAATGTTTTGTCGAACTTATTGTAATGTTGTTTTAATGTCCTTTATAGTTTTCACGGTGTTCAAGTGTTTCACAATAAACGTTGTGACATCAGTACGAAGCGTCTTCCTTGACCGGGGTAGATACAGTGAAAACGTGTGCACCTTATTAACAGAAAGTAGATAAACGTTGACATAGACGTGAGACTGTCTTTTCTATCGAGCAGTTGCTTTGCTTGTGTCTCTCTCGAGATTGTCATTTTCTATCGAGCAGTTGCTCTGCTTGTGTCTCTCTCTCGAGACTGTCGTTCTCTATCGAGTAGTTGCTCTCCTTGTGTCTCTCTTTCGAGACTGTCGTTTTCAATCGAACAGTTGCTCTCCTTGTGTCTCTCTCTCGAGACTTTCGTTCCGTCTGTCACGCCATACTCGCTTTTGTCTAAAACACCTGACACGGAAGCGACAATGACAAACATTATAAATAAAGTATCGAAGACGATTTTTAGAAAAACACACACATAAAGTTTCGCATAGAAACATTAAACACTTTTATAGAACAAGTCTAAATAAATTATATTTTTGTTGTCGTGGCAAACAATGACAAGATACCCGCCAGTTACAGTAAGACTTTAGTTTGCTGACAAAGTTTCTTGGATAAGAAGCGAAACGTCCGACACCTTCAAAAAAGTACAGATGACGGCTGAAGAAACCTTTTCATCGACTTTAATGGATGTCATTAGTTAGTGGTGCTCTTTCCCTTCCAGCGGGGGGGGGCTTAGAGTAAAATACATGTCGGTGTAAATATTTACCATTTAAATCATTTATGATCGTTGATGTGTATTTTATTTGGTGGCATGCCGCAGCATTACGGGAGAACGATTTATTTATCCTATCTCACTACTACCTACACTGCCTCAACCCACCCGTCTCCTAAAGCTCTCCATCCATAAAGCAGAGGACAATCCTTCCGGTCATATTCTGGTCATGAAGGGAGCGCCGGAGAGAATCCTGGACAGGTTGGTGTATAAATAATGGATCAATGGCAGACTCATGTACACACAATGTGGAAAAAGACTGGAAAGCTGCCCTGGCCTTTATTCTCTGAAAGGGCCAGTGAGAGGAATCGCTTCCAGGAGGTGTTGCCACAGTCAGAGGCCTGTGCAGACCAAACCAGATGATCAAATCCTATGTTTTGAGTCTAGATACATGACAAGTTGAGAAATCAAAGTAAAATATTGATTTTGAAATAGTTTTAGTTTTGTGTATAAAAATAGAGTATTTTTGCTGTTTGGCCCGCCAACATTGCCTTTTGGTTTTCTGAGCCCAGTTTAAGGCCAAATATCCCGATAACAGGTTAGTCTTCTGATTTTAAAAAAACCTGTGTGTGTGTATCTAAATTCATAGAATAACGTATTTTTTCCTTGATGCTGAATTAGAGTTACAACATTTGATTGGCATTGCATTTGCCTGATGTTTTCATGTCTTTTCAAAAAATAAAATAAAATACCTAATACCACCCAATTAAATGGGGTAGCCATTTAATTGGACCCGTTATTATGGAATTGGAAAAAAAGGGGCTCATGCTGCACACCAAAGTATATCACCAAACTTTTTACTTTTTTTATTTATAATAAATAAAAACTGAATGCTGGAAAACGGTTTCTTTATGCTGCAGAGCTCAGTATATCCAGGTAAGATCCGATTTACGACCGGCGTAATTTCCGACCACCTGTACTTACGACCACGACCGCTAGACTTTTTTTTTATTCTTCGCCTGCCACCACTACAGCCGGCAACGCTGTTGAACTCCGTAGCGTGTTTGTGATGCTTTCGGTAGAATAAAAGACTCGAGATAGTCCTTCTTGTTTAGATCTGCCACGTTCCGAAATTGAATGTCTGGATCCCCAAACAAGCGACAGAGACAGAGGTCCGTGCAGAATGATTTATTAAGAGACAACACAAAGCGCTGGTCCCAAAAAGAGGACCAGGGGAATAATCAAAAATAAAGAATACCAAAAACGACGAGTGAGGGGGGGGGGGGGGGGGCAATGGGATATGCCAATGGCGAAGAGCAACTCGCACACGGTGGTGCAGAAGAGCAACAATCCCGAAAGTATTGCGGGCTGGGGGGGGGGGGGGGTCGGACCGAGCACCGAAGATATAGAAAGTTCAGGGTAATACAAAGTACAAATACAAGTTGACAGCGCCCCGTTTTCGTACGCACTGTCCTGATGGAGGTGGTCGAAGCGTGGAGGCGTGGCTCCGCCCCCAGCTGTGAATCCGAATGTGACAATATCGAACAAGTAGTATGTATGTATATATATATATATATATATATATATATATATATATATATATATATATATATATATATATATATATATATATATATATATATATTTCGATTTACGACCGTTTGACTTACGACCGCTTTGTCAGAACGGAACCCGGTCGTAACTCGGATGTTACCTGTACTTTTCAGCCTTGATATTTGCTGACAGTTTGAACTACGGCCTCCGTATGTCAGTCTCGTGAGCAAATGGGTGGGGCTGTTTTATTTTCCCCCTTTTCTATTTTTCTCTAGGTGCAGCAGGATCATGATCCACGGCCAGGAGCAGGCCATAGACGACAAGTGGAGGGACGCCTTCCAGAACGCCTACATGGAGATGGGCGGACTGGGAGAAAGAGTACTCGGTTGTGTTTTTGTTACCCGCTGGGTAGTTGATACAAGATAGCATGCGCAGGGTGGGGTGGGGGTCTCCATTATCTTTTATCATCTCCTCAGCAAAGAGGGTAGTTGAGCCAAATGTCCCTCGTAAGAAGTGCGGCGTGTTTATCGCTGCACTTTATCCAAATGAGAACACTCGCCGCTCTGGCTCGGACGCAGCCAAATGCTGAGGAGACACAAAATGTTGGAGACACATTTACAGCTGCTGCCAGAATTTATCACCTGCAACGTAAATCTGTTATAAAAATACTTAAAGGTGATGGCAGATGACGCCATTGATTATTCGTGCAAGAAATCACACCTTGGATGCTAAATCTTGCAATAAATTCCAAACCTTGACAAAGCACAGACGCTAGACCAGGGGTCCCCAAACTTTTTCCTGTGAGGGCCACATAACTTTTCCCTTCTGTGATGGGGGGCCGGTGTGAGTTTGTAACAGAAAAAGTGTGACGATCGTAAGGGAGCTTAAAAAATTGTTTTCCAGAAAGCCACACATAATCAAATAATCCTTTGCAGGTTCTTTACAGAAAAAAGTCAGGAAACAAATAACACTATTAATGAAATAAATAATAACTAAATAACCCTCTCTGAGTTCTTCACAGAAAAAAAAAACATCAGGAAATAACACTATTTATGAAATAAATAACTAAATAACTCTCTGGGTTCTTCATAGAAAAACTGGAAATAAATAACACTATTTATGAAATAAATAATAACTAAATAACTCTCTCTGTGTTCTTTCTGTTGTGCCATGCACAATCTTAACAGATAAAAGTTCAGCTCAGTTGTCAGAGCAGAATCTCTCTGACATATATGAGCAGTCTCTTAAAGTTCTTGTGTTCCTTCCTTATAATCCTTCTGTAGGTTCCAGTAGGCTTGTAGACACCGCTGTTTGCACCTCTCTCTCATTAACTTCCCTGTGAAAACCACAAAGGAAGCAGATTGAGAAAGTGAACTAAGTGATACAGCACCTACACAGCACAATACATTTCACTACCAGTATGGCTGTAAAGATGGATTTTATCCCAGTAGATTTTATTATGATTTTATTTATTTATGCTCAGAATGACTCATTCAAGTGATGTATGTTCATCAGTGTGAACTGTGGGTCTGCATCTGGCTGGTGAGAAGTTGAATATCAGGTTGCATTCTAGTTACAGCCAGTCTCAAGCACTAATGCAAATGTTCTTCTGTCAATCTTGATCTCATCGGAGATTTCAGCAGTTTCATGAGAGAAAAGCTTTTCTCCCAGATATACGTGCTGCCAAAAACTGTGGACATTTTCATTGCGTGTTTTTTGATGTTTGGATATGTGTCTTTTGAGGGCGGCATAGAAGTCAACGAGACTTTTGGGCTTGAATGCGTCTTTCAGACCATCACATTTCTGTAACTCAGGTCCAACTTCTCCATGGTTTGGTATACTTGGTCAAAAATATCCTCTCCCGTTTGGAGGGCTGCCAGCTCCGCGCATATCTCAAAGTTTGCGCTAACTCTACGAATAAAAATGAGCAGTTGCGCTGTGTCTTGCACGTACGTGCTCTCATCCAGTGCTAATGAAAAAAAGTCAAATTATTTCGTCTTCTGCTGCAGCTGGGCATATACATTAATCCCGATTTCTTCACCGCGTCTGGTGATTGTACTTGCCGACAGACCGACGGCAATATATGCATCTTTCTTCTCGGGACACAACTCCTCCGCGACAGCATCCATACATTTCTTAATAAACTCTCCGTCCGTGAAAGGCTTACCGCTGCTTGCTTTCAGTTTAGCAACCCGAAGGCTGGCCCGAACGGGTGCCTTCTTCAGCTGAGCTTGGCGTACAAATGTATTCTGCTGAGATAGTAGTCCACTTTTCGCTTTGAGACTTTGTCTGCTTGTATTTGGCCTTGCAATCTATCATACTTGTCTTTGTGACAGGATTCATAGTGTCGGCGAAGATTGTATTCTTTGAATACCGCCACCACTCTTGACAGATGAGACAAACAGCCTTTTCTTTGCATTGAACATAAAAATAATCGTTTGTCCACTGCAGGTTAAATACCCTGCATTCTGAATAATTTTTTTTCTCTTACCTAACCTTTTCGCCATTATTCCGTTCTCTCTTTGACAGAAAGGTTTACAAGAGAAAACGGGCCTGGGACCAAATAGAGCGCCAAACTGAGCGCACCTGAATGTACCACCGGACTCCCCTCCACTTCCTCATACGTCACTTTCTTGTGTCGCGTCCCATTGTGACCAACTCTTTTAGCGTTCTATTGTGAGCAGGCGTGTTTGTATTGTTCAATCACGATTATAAGCAACATACATTGATTACACTGATTAAAATAGGAACAGATAATGACCGAAAACCAACCTTTGACTTGTAAAAGGATTTTTTTTATTTTTATGGAGGCCAAATAGGAAAAAAAATCTGATAGCATCTCTGGTATTGTTCAGGGGGCCGGGCCAAATGTGCTGTGGGCCGGATACGGCCCGCAAGACGTAGTTTGGTGACCACTGCGCGATACTTTTCTCAACAATATTTGATTACGAATGTTCTGGCTTTGCAAAGCAATTATTTATATTAATGAAATGTAAATTTGGTATTTTGTTTAACTTAAAACACATATACTCTTGATGATACATGTGTGACGGGTGTCACAACAGTGACTGTCTTCATCTCCACGATGCTGCAACACAGTATGGCAGAAGGGATGGGTGAAGTCGCATGGGTTTCGTCTTGTGATTAACTGCGGAATAGAAAAGCACTATGAAGCACATGTGCTCCAAAGTTCCACTCGACAAAACGTGAAGTTAATAATGACACAAAAAGTAATCTGGACTCGAAATGAACAAGGGAACTAATTAGATAACACTAGACAGTACAAAAGGGGAAACAAAATAAGATATTGTCATGAAAATGTGTGTTAATTGAGACCAACAGAAAATTGCGACTCACCCTGAATCTCCTCGAGATTGTTCTGGAAACTATGGGCGGGACATGGTGCCACACTGTGCGCCGTTGCGTCACTTCTTTCATAATTTAATAATCTAAGTGCACAACTCCGTTACATATGTTTATTTTATATACATTGGAATTAAATTCAATATTCATTCCTTCTTCTTCTTTTCCTTTCGGCTTTTCCCATCAGGGGGCGCCACAGTGAATCAATATCCTCCATCTTTTGTGCATCCTCTTCTCTCAAACCAGCTACCTTCATGTCCTCTTTGACCACATCCATAAACCTCCTCTTCGATCTTCCTCTCGGTTATCCTGCCTGGCAGTTCAAGATTCAGCATCCTTCTCCCGATATAGTCACTCTCTCTCCTCTGGACATGTCCAAACAATCACAGTCTGGCCTCTCTGACTTTCTCTCCAAAGCCTATAATATGAGTTGTCCCTCTAATGTACTCATTACTGATCCTATCCAACCTGGTCACTCCCAAAGAAAACCTCAACATCTTCAGCTCTGCTACCTCCAGCTCTGCTTCCTGTCTTTTCTTCAGTGGCACTGTCTCCAGTCCAAACATCATGGCTGGTCTTACCACTGTTTTATACACTTTTCCTTTCATCCTAGCTGAAACCCTTCTATCACACATCACACCTGACATTTTTCTCCAGCTGCTCCAGCCTGCCTGGACACGCTTCTTCACCTCTTTTCCACACTCTCCATTGCTCTGGACAGTTGAACCCAAGTACTTAAAAACCTCCACCTTCTCTATCGCTTCTCCCTGTAACATTACTCTTGCACTTGGATCCCTCTCCTTCACACACATATATTCCGTCTTGCTGCGACTGATCTTCATTCCTCTACTGTCCAGGGCATATCTCCACATCTCTAGTTTCTCCGCCACCTGCTCCCCATTCTCGCTACAGATCACAATGTCATCTGAAAACATTATGGTCCAAGGAGATTCTTGTCTAACATCGTCTGTCAGCCTGCAAATAAGAAGGGGCTCAGAGCTGACCCCTGGTGGAGGTCACATCCACCTTAAATTCCTCCGTCACACCGACAGCACACCTCACAACTGTCTTACAGTCATGATACATGTCTTGCACCGCTCTGACATACTACTCACTCCAGACTTCCTCATGCAATACCACAGCTCTTCTCTGGGCACGCTGTCGTACGCTTTCTCCAGATCTACAAAGACACAATTCAATTCCTTCCAACCTTCTCTGTACTTCTCTATCAGCATTCTTAAAGCAAACACTGCATCTGTCGTACTCTTTTTTTGGCATGAAGCCATACTGCTGCTCACAAATGTTCACTTCTGCTCTTAGTCTAGCTTCAACTAGTCTTTCCCAGAGTTTCATTGTATGGCTCATCAACTTTATTCCTCTGTAGTTAGTACAACTCTGCACATCTCCTTTGTTCTTAAAAATTGGCACAAGTACGTTTCGTCTCCATTCTTCAGGCATCTGTTCACCATCTAAGATCTTGTTGAATAACCCAGTCAGGAACACCACCGCCACCTCTCTAAGACACTTCCGTACCTCGATTGGTAAATCATCAGGCCCGAGTGCCTTTCCCCCCTTCATCCTCTTCAGCGCAGTCCTCACTTCATCCTTGCTAATGTTTGCTACGTCTTGGTCCACAACAGTCACGTCTTCTACTCTTTGTTCCTGCTCATTTTCCTCATTCATCAATTCTTCAAAGTACTCTTTCCATCTTGCCATCACACTACTGGCACCTGTTAATACATTGCCATCTCTATCCTTAATTACCCGAACCTGCTGCAGGTCCTTACCATCTTTGTCTCTCTGTCTCGCCAGCCTGTAAAGATCAGTCTCACCTTCCTTGCTGTCCAGTCGAGCATACAAGTCATCATAGGCCTCTTGTTTGGCCTTTGCAACCTTTACTTTAACCGTGCGCTGCATCTCCTTGTACTGCTGTCTACTCTCGTCCGTCCTCTCAGTGTCCCACTTCTTCTTTGCTAACCTCTTTCTCTGTATACACTCCTGCACCTCCCCATTCCACCACCAAGTCTCCTTATCTACCTTTCTCCCACTCGATACACCAAGTACTTTCCGACCTGTGTCTCTGATTATGTTTGGTGTAGTTTGCCAGTCATCTGGAAGGACCTCTTGCCCACCCAGTGCTTGTCTTACCTCCTTCCTAAATGTCATGCAACACTCTTCCTTTTTCAACTTCCACCATTTTGTCCTCACTTCAGCCTTTGGTTTCTTCATCTTCCTCACGGCCAGCGTCATCCTACACACCACCAACCTATGCTGTCTGGCTACACTCTCACCAACCACTACTTTGCAGTCACTGATTTCCTTAAGATGGCACCGTTGACACAAAATGTAGTCTACCTGTGTACTTCTGCCTCCACTACCCTATGTTCCTGTCTCTTCTGAAAGAAATATTCACAATAGCCATTTCCATTCTCTTAGCAAAGTCAACCACCATCTGTCCTTTAGCGTTCCTCATCTGGAGTCCAAACCTGCCCATCACCTCCTCATCATCTTTGTTTCCTGCGCCAACATGCCCATTGAAGTCTCCACCAATTACAACTATCTCACTTCTCAGGATGTTCTGTATGACTTCATAACAGTCCAACCAAAATTCCTCCTTCTCCGCCAGCTCACATCCTACTTGTGGGGCATACCCACAAACAACATTGAACATCACACCTTCAATTTCTAGCTTCAGACTCATCATTCTATCTGATACTCTCTTTACTTCTAAGACATTCCTAACAAACTCCTCTTTTAAGATAACCCCAACTCCATTTCTCTTTCTGTCTTCACCATGATAGAACAACTTAAACCCTGACCTGAAGCTTCTAGCCTTGCTCCTTTTATGTCTACCTTCCTTCTCTGCATCATGTAAACCAGCTCTATGCCTTTACCTGTCATTGTTCCTACATTCAAAGTTACTACTCTTAGTTCTATACCCTTGCCGTTCCATTTCTCTCTTTTCCTCCTGGCACACCTCCCTCCTCTCCTTCTTCGACCAACACTAGTCCATTTTCCACTGGCACCCTGAGGGTCAACAGTACCACTGGCAGCCGTTGTTAACCCGGGCCTCGACCGATCCGGTATGCGATTCAGAGGTTTGATTCGCATATTTGTTTTGGCATTTTTTTTACGTTGGATGCCCTTCCTGACACAACCCTATGTATTTATCTGGGCTTGGGACCGGCACAATAAGACACTGGCTTGTGCCCCCTTGTGGCTACATTGTTCATTCCTACTAGTAAAAAAATATAATACAACTGGTCAGGATGTATGTGAGAGTTCCTGGAGTTGGACAGAGGTCACAGGTTGGATCTTCGCCATACCATTGGTCGAGATTTTTTGGAGATGGGAGCACATCATTGATAGCTCTGATGATGAAGGTGACAATGCTTGCCTCCATTTCCCAGAGATCCCTCCAGCTGAGCTTTCGTTTCTCCAGGCCTTCCCACCTCATCCATTGTACCCGCTTGGCAATAGAGACAGCCTTCGCAGTTCTTTCTGATTCCTCTTAGCGGGGCAGCTCTTCCATCACCATTTTCCTTCTTTCTGATGTAGAAGCCTTACGCCAAGATGGTTTGTTTGTAAGGCCAAAGCCCCCTCTTCCTAGCTGGACGTGTCCCACAATGTCACTGTGCCTTAGGGCCGCGGTGGCCTGCTGCACCGCGATGGATGGCGTCCATTTCCGTCCAGTTGACAGGGGGGGTGCAGCTTGACTGATCTTCTGGTCTCTGGAATCTGTAAGGGTCATCTGAAGTCTCACTTTAGAGCACTTGTACTCTTCGGTGAGGCTTGTGATTGGAAGCTCAAAGACTACTTTGCCATAGAGGCTGATGTTGGACAGACAGCGTGGAACACCAAGCCATCTTTTCACATATCTAGTGATGGCTCGCTCCATCTTCTCCACCGTTGAGAGTGAGACCTCATAGACCGTGAGTGGCCACATTACCCGAGGGAGAAGTCCAAACTGCAGACACCAGAGCTTGAGCTTCCCTGGCAGTGGAGTCTTGTTGATGTTTTGTCATGAAAATGCGAGTTAATCCAGACCATTAGAGAAATGGGACTCACCATAAATCTCGTCCAAGTAGTTCTGATAACTATGAGCGGAACTTCGTGCCACGCTGTGCGCCGTTGCGTCACTTCCGTCATAATTTAATAATCTTCGTGCACAACTCCGTTACACATGTATCTAAAATCCAAATCGTTCGATTCGATCAGATGGTTTTTTTTTGTGAAAAGGGATATTATATTTTCAAATATTCACAATACATCGCTTCTATAAAATGCTGATATGATTGAATGATTTTGTTACTTTTCACTAATATTTGAAAAATACAAATTGTTTACATTTTATGAAGGGTAGAAAATGTTAGTGCTTTTATTTTTCTTTACATATACAGTAAAGTCTCGTTATATCGATATTCTCGGGAGTCGGAAAAAATATCAATATAACCGGACTATCGATATATTCGATCCTGCGGCATGTAAATTTTCTCCTTGCGGTCACAGAAATAGTATCGTAATAAGCAATACTATCGTTATAACCGATATCGATATAACGAGACTTTACTGTAATTAGTTTTTCCAAGTTTGTGACTGTTTTTAGATTTGCGGTCAATTTTTCACAGTGTAGGGACAAGTACCACCATTTGTTCATTGTCTCCCTCTAGTGGTGAGAGAAAGAATCATGAGCATAATCCGTTTCAGTTATGTTTAAGTTTTAAATTACACACATTTGCATTTAATCCCATTTATTTGAGTACATTTTGGGGTTTATTTCATATTAAAGGAGTGTTGAGGTTATGGTGCCTTACAATGATATTAAAAGTACATTTAATAATAATAATAATAATAATAATAATAATAATAATAATAATAATAATAATAATAATACATTTCATTTATAAGCACCTTTCAAAACTCTCAAGGTCACTTTATAGTCACAGGATAAGTTTTTCTGTGGGTGAGCAGCGGCAGTCACACGTGCCAGCGGTCATTCAACCCGGAAGTAACTCAAATAGAATAGTAAGACAAATAGATAGAGAGCTAGCTAGCAAGCCAATAGATAGCTAATAGCTAGCCAGCCAGTCAGATAGCTATTGTACGATATTATAGAAAAGACAAGGAGAATAGACTTAGCACAATATTTCTTACTGTCTACATAAACAAAAGTCAAAAGAACAAAAACAACCAAATAACAAATAATGTAACAACACGAAGACAGTATACCTCTCTTCTACAAAAGAATAAAACCTCATACTAAGACTTGCAGTGAATATTTTTTGGGAAACTTCAAGAAGCACTTATTCAGCAGACTGAAAATACTACTTGTGGTGCAAGTGACTTTTTGTCCATCTATGATGGATTTGCCATCCCAGCAACCGTTTGGTGTCTCTTTTTGTGCTCTTCTCAGGTTTCTGCCACTCAGACCTGCCGGCGTCTCAGTTCCCCCGAGGTTTCGCCTTTGACTGCGACAACGTGAACTTCCCCACTGAGAAGTTCTGCTTCCTGGGCCTTATCTCCATGATTGATCCGCCGCACGCTTCCGTACCAGACGCTGTGGGTAAATGCCGCTCGGCTGGCATCAAGGTAATTGTTTTTTGTCTTCTGTCGGAATGGAAGCTTTTTCCCGTAGTATCATTTAAATACTAATGAGAAGTGTGATCAACTCTTGAAGGGTTCCCCTGAGACTATCGACCTGTCAAATAATATACATATAATATACATATAGATGCATTCCTTTCATTATTTGGTGGCATGCGGAATGCAAATAAACATGTGGATGGATGACACATGTTGCATTTAAACCTCCAGCACCGAAGATTTTCCTCACAGTTTGAGTGCTTTCGTTGTGATGTTGCTGAAAATGAAAGTGAAGCGTGTCACCAGGTACCCTCTGGGGGCGTTCTACTTCGACAACACTTTGTAGGCCTCGGTCGGCGCGTTATCGTGCCAATCTGTTTGAATGACTGCCTGTGGAGGAAGTAGACCGCAGTCATACTCCAAAAATTACAATGCGCCACCTTGGAAAGGTCATTTATTTCCATCTATACCAAAAACATTTGCGTTTCACATCAAAGGTGAATATGTGACAATGTTTGAGAATTCCAGCTTTTATTCCATGCTATTGACATTTGGACACACTCAATGACTTGAGACAGACAATCTTTCTTTTGAAGCCACCCACTTTTCAAAAGAGCAAAAACATGGCAGTGGAAATTATTGAATGAAGTGAAAGAAAATGACATTTACTATTGGGTGGCATCACCCTTATAATGGTGAAGCCTGCAAACACTTGGTTTCATCTGACTTTTGCATTCTTCATTTGAAATGCTATCCCAGACCTTCACGAAAGCCTGAAAGAGGCTTCTTGTTTGCTTCTGTGCTTTTGTATCCTCAGCTTTCCGTTCAGGAGCACAAATGCATCCTCTATTGCAATGGTTCTTAACCTTTTTCCTTGTTCGCACCCCATTCCATTTCCCAATCAGTTCGCGCACCCCCTTCCAGAATTGATGAAAAGCAATATTGATATCATAATCATAATATGTCAGTAACAAAAATAAATTAAAACTACATAAAATACAAATAATACATACAAATACAAATTATATCTATCTAGCTATCTATATACAATTATAATTATAATAATTGGTTTACTTCACAGCTATTAGTCTTAATTAGCATGATGCCAATTAACACAATGACTTGTAGATTTCCAGAATGTGTCACTTTTTTTCGGTTACCTGACAATTATCCCTGAAAAATTTGACATTTCCCCCAGAGTATTCTCGCCCCTCTGTTAAGAACCAATGCTCTATTGGTTTCAGGTCTGGTTATTGACTGGGACAGTCTTAAGATCTTTGTAAAACCTCATCCGTAGCATTGAGAACGACGGTTAGGGTCATTCTTTAACCAGAAAGAGGAAGCTAAAAAATACCCCAGTGGACATCAAGTCATGCTGTTTTTTCCTCATTAAAATCTACCCACTGCCTATTTCCCAACTCCTCACAAAAATCTCAATGATCACAAACCAACAACATAAATCAGACACAACGCTCTTATGGAAGCGCTCCGTTTGTTCACAGAACAGTTTAAACCACTTGGCCACTCATGAGTCATTTCTCAACAAATCACTTACGCTGATAACAGCTCCATTCTTGTCAATTGAACTGAGCGATTGGCCCTGAAGGCATCATGCTGCATCATTTGTACGTGATGGAGTCAAGTTGAATGATGTTGTGACGACGATGTGAGCTCAGGTGATCATGGTCACCGGCGACCACCCAATCACGGCCAAGGCCATCGCCAAGGGGGTGGGCATCATCTCTAAGGGAAACGAGACTATGGAGGACATCGCCGAGCGCCTCAACATCCCACTCAGCCAAGTGAACCCCAGGTATGTTATTTTTTTTAGTTACAGCCATTGATGTATTTGGAGTCTTTCAAGATAACTGTCACAGTTCGGCTGATGTACTCATTCCTTTTTTTTTTGCTTTGACATGGAAACATTTTTCTTTTACCCTTTAAAGGACAACCGACATCTCCGGACAAGTTGTGTCCATAATTTGTAAAATGGCTTCAAATGACTTCTACTGGGCGTATTTTAATAAGATTCCACCGCATATAGCTATATTTTACGTTTTAAGACTCACTTTGAATATTCAGGAAGTCTTGCTTTTGAGTTGGTGACGAGTCCGTACCCCTGACCGCCCCCTGAACGAAAAAAGGCACATTGTAGCAGTCCTTCCAACACGTCAATGTATTTTGCTGTACATGTTTGGTCTGAGAGCTGTGTTGCACCCAAAAGCCACCAGAAGAGGGCATCCAAGCTCCATATAAGGAATTTATCAGCCTGTGGAAGTGGACTGGCCACTGGAGGTCGCCATTGTGTGCCTCTTTTTTTTGGGGGGGTGAGAGATTTTCCCCCAATGTTGGACACCTTATCATGTTATCAGGTTACGGGATGCATGAAAGGGTGAAATAAATAAATGTCAACTAGATCAACAATAAAAAAATATGTATAGTTGAGGATACGGACGGAGCCATCTTACAAAACATATTTATCCACATATAATTGAGCCGCTAACATGCTGACATGACCTTCACTACATTCCCGCCCCCCCCAAAATGGGGGGGGGGGGATCGATAAATGTTTTACTTGACTTTCCCTTGAAATTACGATTTTGTGTTTCCATATTTGAAACGTCACGAGATTGATCTTTTCTGCAAACATTTAGGTTTGCTTTTACCCCTGCTCCTTATTAGGGCACACGGCAATTTCTGTAGCAAGGAACAAAAAACGGTATGCGTCAGAGAAACTGCAATTTTAGATTTGATGAGAAGGTTTCTTCAGCCGTCATCTGTACAATTTTGAAGGTTTCGGACGTTTTGCCTCCTATCCAAGAGGCTTCGTCAGCGAACTAAAGTCTGACTGGTCGTATCGGCCCTATTTATATATCCCTAATGTCCAGGCATGGGGTCGCCGGACACAGCTATGATAGGCCCCTACTCTCAGGTTGGGGGGAGCAGAGAACCCCTCCCTGTGGCCCCACTGATTGTTCCTACATTCCTGACTAACGACTGGCCTATTTCCCCCACTCCCACCGGTATCACCTCATCAGCATTACAAATGTTGCCTAACCTGTTTTGCCTAAGCAGGCTATTGTATGAACGATCCAAATTGAACCTCACCCCACCAGACCGGTTTAAAGAAGGATTTTGTTGTTTTATAAGAATCGCCTCTTTTATCCCCCTTTCAAAAGGCGGTACTAACCAAAGGTTTAAATTTCTCAGTGACTCCTAAAACTATACAATAGATTATATCACAGCTGCTGAATCGGCTATTAAAAATAACAAACTTTCATATGCAGAGGCAGATGATCTGCGCATTAAAATATCAGCCCTTCTCAGTAGTGCCAAACTTCCTCCGTCCAACATAACATTAGAAGAGAGAAAGGCGTTAACTACTCTACAAAAAGACAAAAATATTACTATTTTACCAGCAGACAAGGGCAGATGCACAGTGCTTCTCAACACATTAGATTATGAAGACAAAATAAATAGGTGAATAAGTGATTCTAACACTTATGAGCAACTAAAAAGGGACCCTTCTAATAGATACAAGAAAGAAATGATAGACTGTCTCCAAAAGTTAGAGAAAGGAAAACATATAGACAAACAGATGTATTTTAGATTATACCCGGGAGAGGCCACGCCATGTATCGATGGCCTGCCAAAAACAAAGTAATGTAGTTTATTCCATACATGTAAGAATGAAAATTGTAAAGAGCAGTACATTGGGAAGACTCAACAAATTCTCAAAAAAAGACTTTATCAACATCGCAGGGATAATACAAGTGGGCATCAATCAGCAGTACATTTGCACCTAAAAGCTAGCAACCACTCATTTGACAACAATGAGGTTAAAATCTTAGCGAAAGAACATAGATGGTTTGAAAGGGGGGTAAAAGAAGCGATTCTTATAAAACAACAAAATCCTTCTTTAAACCGGTCTGGTGGGGTGAGGTTCAATTTGGATCGTTCATACAATAGCTTGCTTAGGCAAAACAGGTTAGGCAACATTCGTAATGATGATGAGGTGATACCGGTGGGAGTGGGGGAAATAGGCCAGTCGTTAGTCAGGAATGTAGGAACAATCACTGGGGCCACAGGGAGGGGTTCTCTGCTCCCCCCAACCTGAGAGTAGGGACCTATCATAGCTGTGTCCGGCGCCACCATGTCTGGACATTAGGGATATATAAATAGGGCCGACACGACCAGTCAGACTTTAGTTCGCTGACGAAGCCTCTTGGATAGGAGGCGAAACGTCCAAAACCTTCAAAATTGCACAGATGACGACTGAAGAAACCTTCTCATCGATGGACCACTCCTGTACGACTGAGAGCTTACACAGACGAATTTTAGATTTGATTGGTGGAATGGGCTGAAATGTCACAAGTCAAGACTCGTGAAACGGAATGTAGTGACAGGAACTCAATCAATGAAAAATAACATATGTTGCATAAGAACTACCACACAATGGATTCATAGTCTTCAAAATAAAATTGCCTCGCTTTACGTGTGTATCTCATCTCTTTGCCTTGTTTTCTCCTGACAGGGACGCCAAGGCCTGTGTGGTTCACGGTTCAGACCTGAAGCGGATGTCCTCAGATTACCTGGATGATTTGCTGAAGAACCACACCGAGATTGTGTTCGCTCGCACTTCGCCACAGCAGAAGCTCATCATTGTGGAGGGATGCCAGAGACAGGTGGGAGTGAGCATAAAGATCCATAGAACTGTGCGGGATGTGTTCAATGTCAGAAGAAAAAAACTCAAACATTCGGACTGAAGTGTGCATGACTCTGTGTGTGTGTGTGTGTGTGTGTGTGTGTGTGTGTGTGTGTGTGTGTGTGTGTGTGTGTGTGTGTGTGTGTGTGTGTGCGTGCGTGTGTGTGTGTGTGTGTGTGTGTGTGTGCGTGTGTGTGTGTGTGTGTGTGTTTCTTGATTATATGTACTTATTTGTCCTTCAAGAAACCTTATTTTTGCTTGAGGTCTCAATATGTGGGGGCATGTTTGTGTGTATGTATTCCTGTCTATTTGTACTTGTTGAGACCATGTTTTGTGTCAGAGCTTAACCCAAATGTGTGTGTGTGTACATATGTCAGTGCTCTTCTTCATGTGTCCTTATGGACTGTGTGGGAATATTCTTGTGCATATGTCTTTAAGGAATATTATGCAAGGGTGGGTTTGTGTGGTAAGAATGTTAATATTCATGCCCACGTGTAATTATGAAGTGTGCTTTTGTGTTTGTATTTTTTGTGCTTGTGTGGCTCCATGTGAGTGTAAATGTGTTCTTGGCCATAAATATTCATGGAGAATATATTTTAAGATCCACATAGATCGACATGAGATATTCACAAGGATCAGACTGCGTATGTTTTCAAGAGCCTGAATCTTGTCGTCTTTGCAAAGCCTGTGGCTGCACACAAATGTTACCATTCAATGTAAGTGTATGTGTGTGTGTGCGTGTGTGTGTGTGTGTGTGTGTGTGTGTGTGTGTGTGTGTGTGTGCGTGTGTGCGTGTGCGTGTGTGTGTGTGTGTGTGTGTGTGTGTGTGTGTGTGTGTGTGTGTGTGTGTGTGTGTGTGTGCATGCGTGCGTGCATGCGTGCGTACGTACGTGTGTAGGACTATTATTTTAGGGCCTTGTCGTTTTATTGTGAGAGTGTGTGTTGGCAGTAATGAATGGCTGATTGAACATAATTGTGTACGTGTGATGTTTTTAATCTATGCCGGTGGCGTCTGTGCACGGCCACACTTGAGGTCAAGCTCCAATTCCCCTCTGGACTTCCTCTCACCGTGCCCACTGAATGATTACGACTCAATTCCATTCCTCATTTAATCTCTCCCGAGACTCTCTCGAAAAGACATTATTAAGAGGAAAGTGCGGGGGCTTAAGTCATGCCACTTATCTAACTCTTCTTGGCACCTTTTTTGCCATCTGGGGGCGCACAGGGGGCCATTGTAGCCGTGACGGGTGATGGCGTCAATGACTCGCCAGCCCTGAAAAAAGCCGACATTGGCGTCGCCATGGGGATCGAAGGTTCAGATGTGTCGAAGCAGGCGGCTGACATGATCCTGCTGGATGACAACTTTGCCTCCATCGTCACCGGTGTGGAGGAGGGTGAGTGATAGGCAAGTGTAGGAAGTGACTCATGGGAATGGGTTTCTTTTAAAAAAACCTTCACACTTCAAAATCAAATTTGGTGCTTAGCTCAGGCATGATAAGATCCCTGAAAAAGTCTGACATACAAAAACATTTGACATGAAGTCCACCGTTTTGAAAAAAAAAAAAAAAAAAAAAAAAAAAAAAAGCAATATTATTTGCTATTTTTGCTATCTACGCAGCTGTCCAACCTTAATGATGTCCCTCTATTCTTGAAAAGTCTGTCTGGAAAATAACTTTAACAACATATCTGCAACAAAAATCCATTTCTTCTCCCCCTTCGGCCAATGTGGGTTGATAAAACCGCTATTAAATCAACACAATATATTTGCTTTTGCAGCTCCCTACAAATAAAGTGTGCTAGCTCTGGCCCGCATGCTCTTATCACTAGCGGCTAGTGATACTATGATTCACTAATGACTTGCCAACCATATGACTGGCCAATCATAGTTTGCGAAATCTGACGTTTCCTGTGCCTTCCAGCAGGCCTTGTGTTGCCAACTCGAACTCTAATTGGTTAATGCAACAGTTTCATCAACATTGATTTTTATGCTCCAGGGCCCGCAGAACTGATTGTGAAGCTGACCCAGGTAACAAAGTATGGCTGAAATGTGATTGGTATTTCAGTTCCAACCAGGCATTTTGATCAAAATTCATAGTTTGGACTTCCTCCCAATAAACTTGGGTAATTGTGCCCACGAGTGAAACAGATGTAAGAGACCAGGTGATCAACACATGAATGGCCACCTGGCCTGGTCTGAACATTTTTGAGCAGTGATGGGAAATCGTGGTTTCCTAGTAACATGATGGCTTTTAAATGTGAAGAGTTGTGGTGATTTTTTTGTTGCAAATGTTGCATATTGATATTTATCTTGCCACAGTTGAATGTGAAAATTATGCATAAGATCTAATTCATGGTAATTTGAGCAAAGGTATTTTACAAGTGTGGATCAAACTGTTCCTTGGCTCTTCGCATTAATCAGTAGCTAGGACGTAGCTCTCAGTTTCAAAAAGTTTGACCCTTTGCTCGAAACAGCTCGGAGATGGTAAATTGCAAAGCATTTTAGTCTGCATCATAGGGTGTCGGCCTAGCCTTTGACACCAGTTTCACGTATGTATCAACATTAAATTCTGTGTGGGTTATAAAACATTGCAGTTTTAGTTCCCAAAACTGAGCATGCAAACATACCAACCGAGTGAGCTATCAGAGGTTTTCAGAAAGTCACAAGAGCAGAACGCTTCTCAAGTGTATTAAAAAAAAAGATCCCAGATGGCGCAAGGATGTGTTGCATGAGCACAGAGCTCGCACACAGAGGGGACTTTATGCAAACAACAATATAAAGAGCTTTTGAAAGGAGAAGGGCGCTGAGGCTTTCCACAGGAGACTGGCGTTTAATCTAAAGTGGCGGCTGCGGCGCCTAATAAAGTCACTCACTCTGGAGTCAAACGCTGTGCATTTTCAATTTCCTTCCAGTCTCTAACACTGGGAAAAAGAAAATCGCAACGTTATTGCGTAACTTGTTATCCCACACTGATGTCTTTATCACTCCAGGGCGGCTCATCTTCGACAACCTGAAAAAGTCCATCGCGTACACGCTGACCAGCAACATCCCTCAGATCGCACCTTTCCTGCTCTTTATCATCGTTAACATTCCCCTTCCGCTGGGAACGGTCACCATGCTCTGCATCGACCTGGGCACGGACGTGGTGAGTGGCGGTGATATCGTCTGAATAACAATGAAGCATGCAAGCAGTGGAGAACAGGACTTCACACTTTCATGACGAATCCTCAAAACCACCATCAATCTTATTACACCTTATTGGTACAGCACATTTTATGTGCAAAACAATCCAAAGCACGAACATAATTAGAGAGGGAGAGAAACACGTTTAAACATCTGAAAAATCATTATGAAATCATTTAACTACTGTAATTATAACGTGTCTAGATTAGCGGAGGCCATTATGTTGATTGTAATCAACAGGTTGCTAGCAGACTGGTTCCAAGACAATCGCAAAGGGGTATGTTGTTTAACAAAAAAAAGTTTGTCTCTGTGTATGTCAGTAATATTTTTTTTGTGTTGATGCAAACTGCACCTCAATGTTCCAATCACTCTTACTTTCAAAATTAAAAAATAAACTAAAGTAGGTCACCTATAACTTCCGGTGGTGGGGATCTGTGTCACTGGAAGTTGCTAGCATTCTGCAATTGCAGTTGCGATATCATTTTTAAAATCAGTATTATAATTATTGTGATTGTTCTTCTTTTTTCTTATTATTATTAATCATCATCGGTATTGTTATCATTATGTTATTATTAATCATCAGTGTTATCATTTTATAATAATAATAATAATAATAATAATAATAATAATAATAATAATAATAATAATAATAATAATAATTAATTATTATTATTATTATCATCATCAGTCAAAGTTTGTTTTGTGTACAATTCACCAATGCCACTGGCATCCTGGATGGCAGAGAGAAGCATTTTAAAACAGTCTGCGTGAGCTACGATAGTTAACAGGCTACAAAAGGCTACAGGTTGGATGCTTCCAGGTCAGGTCTCTCAGAAAGATAGTCAGTCTTCTTTTCCTTTCGGCTTTTCCCTTCAAGGGGTCACCACAGCAAATCAGTTGTCCTCCATCTTCAGAGATTTGATTCGCATGTTGTTTTTGCCAAGCTTTTACGTCGGATGCCCTTCCTGACACAACTCTCTGTATTTATCCGGGCTTGGGATCGGCACAATAAGACACTGGCTTGTGGCTAAAAAACAAGTAACTCTATCAACTTAAAGTAAATTAATGGTCGATAAAAGGCCCCACAAACATAAAATGGTCATTGGTAAAGCAACATTCAAATAAAGTAAAACTACTCGCTATTTGATGACAATGCTCTGATTTTACCGTGAAATTGTGGTTTCATCAAATAAAATCATGTTGAACCTATTTATAATGCAAGCAGGGATAACCCGAAAAAAAAAAAACCCTAACAATTGTGAAGAATTAGTACATTTTTCTTGTGATTGTATATTTTACATAAGATTTGAAACCGGTATCGGTGACAATTGGACACCCTGATTCGCAGTTAGTTAGAAAAATTACTGCATGAGATAGAAGGCAACAATGTGACGACACACAAAAGCAAAGCACTGGCAACTAAAATGTGACTTTGTGATTTTCACAAATCATGTCCTTTTTTACTGTTTCATTCATCAAGTGGCTGTGTAAGCTCTCAGTCGTACAGGAGTGGTCCATCGATGAAAAGATTTCTTCAGCCGTCATCTGTACTTCTTTGAAGATGTCGGACGTTTCGCTTCTTATCCAAGAAACTTCGTCAGCGAACTAAATTTTTTTTTGGGCTGTTGTTCATCATGACGTGCATGTGCAAGTGCATGCTTATAATAATAATAATAATAATAATAATAATAATAATAATAATAATAATAATAATAATGATGGTGATACATTTTACAGTCACAGGATATGCGTGCATGTGGCGTAATGAGTCGATTGGAAGAAGTTGGTTTATCAAAACGTAGATCTCTTATCCCGTGTCTATATTATTCAACACTAATATGGACAAAAGCAAAACAAAACACAATTTCACATTGAGAATATTGTTACTGCTTCCATGTGGGGCTTCTTTGGGCGAATTCCATCGTAGCAGTGAATGGAATGTGCCTAAAATAGCTAGTGCCAACTTCCTGTTCAGCTCCAAACATAGGTCCTTGTGACTTTTTATGTTTTGTTATCGTACACATGGACCCAATTTTGTATGGATCAGAGAAAGCTGAGTCCAAGGATAAATTCTTTGAGCTTTCCAAAAGTTGTGACTGAGTGCATAATAATCGCTTTGTTATGCATTACACAGAGTTGAGGGCCTAACTTTTTGCTGGATTTGAAGGAAGCACTACTGAATGAATTTTTGAGCATTGTATTTAAGACTCCTAAAACACAATTTATCACCAGATTAGTTGCACTTTAATGCTGATGATTTTTTTGGAAGACAAATGACAAACAGGCCACCCATCATTGTCACCACGATGATCAGCCAGTGCTGTTTAGACAAACTAATTAATGCCGACTTGGTGAATTTCATCCATAGTACAAGACAGGCATATCCAGCAAAAAGAAAACGTAATTTATTCATTCTAAGGACAACCGACACCTCCGGACAAGTTGTGTCCATAATTTGTAAAATCACTTCAAATGACTTCTACTGAGCGTATTTTTAAAACACTCCATGGCATATAGCTAAATTTTAAGTTTTAAGACTCGCGCTGAATATTCAGGAAGTCTTGTTTTCGAGTTGATGACAATGCCTGACGTGACGTCACATCTGCAACGCTCCTGACTGAGAAAGCGAAACACAATGCATTTTGGGTACTTTGTTTGGTCTGAAAACTTCGTGTTGATCCGTGTTGATGGTGAAATTAGAAGGAAAAACACAAATAACATGATGGTGAATCGTTGTGTGTTGCACTAAGACTACTATTTGATACGAGTTGACACAAATTCCCAGCAGACTAATCAGCTCATATCCAACGGAGCTTGGGCGCTATCTTGTGCATTTTCTTGGACGCTACATTGGAGTCCTGACAGCTCGAATTGATACTGGAGAATTTCTTTAATCAATTGCAAACATTTATGCTTTCTTCTTCAGAACTATTTGAATCATATTCATAACTGGATGAGTAACAAGAAAGCATCTTCTCCGAATCTGAAACCATTGTTTTGATTCTCGAGCAAGGCAAGACGTCCTGGCGTGACGTCACGAACAAGGGGGCGGGACCCTCTGAAACTCGGCATTTTAAAGTAGTTTTGGGTCACTTTAACTCATTTTTATTGGTGTTTTGCCTTTCACTAAAAATATCAGCCTGCGTGTTTTGGGTATTTTAGATGTTATAAAACGTTTTTCTGATGTCAGTTAGGAAACAAAAAAATTGTGTCGGTTGTCCTTTAAGTGTAATCCGTTTGCCAGACGTGAATCGCTCTTTTTAATAAAAAAGTTTGTCATCTCTGAGGCAGAATCAATTGCGGATTAATGAATGGCAGTGACTTCGCTTTGATTCACACCTTCTTGTGTCTCTTTTGTTTGCTGGTTGACGGCTTAAGACGCGCAGACACGTGGCGTGTCACTGTCGACGGTCTTTGGCAACGTTAACATAGGAAGCACAATGAAGGATGAATGAAATGTTTTAAATGGGGAAGCTGAGCGTCAAGTGCTCACTTATTTCCTGTTGTAACTAATGGGGGTTGTGTAGAGCTTGCTGCTAATCTATCGTGCTGACAGGCATATTTTTATTTCATACAAAAAAAATTACACACCTTCAAGGCACTCATATTCCAATGAGACAACGGTTTGCATTATTTCAGCGCTGGCACATTAGATCCCTTGAACCTAGGCTGCCACGTTAGATTTACCATTTAAAAGCCTGCATGGCGCTCATGGCTAGGGTTGTACAGACTAGTTGATTTAGTGTATGATGTTGACAAGTTACTTATTCCATGTTTTAGCAATGGGAGGAGCAGGAGGTAAGCGTGTGAAAGGAAATTAGTCCATTTAAATTGATTTCAGTTGACTTTGATTTCTGAATGCATACCTTTTATGAGTGACTGAGAAGCAATACATGGAGGGTGAGGCGAAGCCAGACTTGGGCCTGATCTGGAAAAAAAACTTTGGCAAGAACAATCAATGCAGTAGGAGCTCAGGAAATTATTACAATTGACATAAAGAGGTCTGCAAGGATTTTTTTTCTCAGCTTACCCTTCTAGGTTTAGATAGGTTTTCCCTCTTACGAGCTCCAGTTAGGAGGCACACAGCAACATTTTGGACCAGCTGGAGAGGCTTGAGAGAGCACTGGCCGATGGTTTAAAGTAGCCAGTTTGGAATCAGTCGAACCCACTGGAGTGCAAACAAAGTGAAAAAAAATGTCTTACACCAGTTTAACCGATCATGATGACATTTTCTGGTGATGGCTGTTATAATAGTATGACTGGAAAAATCGCAAGAACCCATTCCAGAAATTGAACAGAAAGTCTGACATTTTGTTTTGAAGCAATTCAGATAAATTCCAGGTCTGAACAAATCTATTTATTTAGGGCCAAGGGTTTGTTTCGAAAATATTTTTTTATAAAACATAAATGTTAATTTTTATTAGTTCCGTTTAATCTATAAAGCTACAAAAATCATTCCATTTAGTTACAAACCAATCTCTCTGAAACCCCCACCCCCCCAAAAAAAAGAGCAAACACTGTTTTTGAGGCAGATAAATACAAATATTAAAATAAAATTGGCATATTCACTCATTTACTGCCTCTCACAAATGTATTCGGGAATTGAAAATATGACAGAGCGCAATTCCCAAATTTGTTCGGGTTTTGTTTTTTCTTGTTTGGGTGCTGATAAAGTGCTGCCCATGGCCTCTGGCAATGTTTTTTTTCTTTCCACAAGGGGCCACATTTCCCTTTTTTCCATGTTAGCGCTTTGTTCCAGCTTCAGCTGTTGTTAAAGCGCTATAGGAACCAATATGTATGTATTGCATATTATTTTGGACAGCCACCTTCATTTCTAGCTCATATCGAGTGACAATGACAAAAACCCTGGCACTGGTGTGGACACATTTTTGCACGTCTGGCAGTGAATGAGTTCGTTCACATAGATGCAGTCTATCAGTAAGCATCATACTTTGAATTACCGGTACCCTTTTTTAATCCATGGCAGTATTATAGTATTTTATTTGATGACTTTGAAATGCCAGAAACTACTAGTAGTAACTCAGCGGTCATGTAATCATATGGCAGCTTGTCAAAGGTGACCTTGTTGGCTTCTCTCAGCATGACATTTTGTTCTTATTGATTAATATTTGTTCGGCTGTCTCCAGATCAAAGTCCTGTTCTGACAGGAGAGAAGTTTGAAAAGCTTCTAAATTGTGTTTTGCATTAAAAAGAAAACAAGAACATAAAAATAAATAAACAGCTCGCTTTTAAAGTAAGACGTTGCCATGTCTGGTGAGAACTGCTTGCGGTGTGAAACAGCTGGACGTCCGCTTTGAAGAATTGCAGGCACGGATGATCTACCACGAATTACAAGAAGCGACGCGAACACATATTTGTTGAATCGAGTCTTATTGGACGAGTAAATAAGCGTCACCTTTTCACTTTGAGACACCAGCAAAAAGAGAAAAATATGCCAATCTATGCCAGTCAGCATAAATTACTCTGATTGTTTTGTCATTATTTTAATGAATGATAGCATCATCCAATGAAAAGAAAAAATATATAACTGTATGGGTGGACCTGAGCATGCTTCAGAATAGCTCATGGGGTTAATTAAAATCTACAAATCGTTGAGTCTGTGTGACTGTATTCATGTTGTGAAACGTATTTTTTGGTTTGCACATGGTGCTTGAGGAGTTTTTTTGTGGGCTTTTTTTCTTTGGGGGGTGGTTGTTCAGAGAAGCAGCATCACTGATATTTGTTGAGACAATGGGGGTGAGGAGGGTACAGAACTGTACACAATCATGGTAATATAAATGAGGCAATGATTGTCTCCGTTTGGATTCTGACTTTAGTCTGTATGCGTAAGAACATGTCAGCTGCAAAAAGAACAACTTGGCACATCTGCGAGGTTGTTAGCAGTTTGTCAACATATTTCTGTTCAACTCTGCGGGGATGCGACGGTCCAACTGAGCCGTCGTCGGTGACAGGCAACACTATCTGATGTTATTTTTAGCTTCCTCAGGCAAGATGATCATCAAAGTGTATAATCTGGTCCGCACTCCAATTTGAGGGGAAAAAAACACAAATATGCAACGAAATCACCATCTGTCAATTTGTTTTTTTGGGACGCGGTTTGAATTGCTTAATGAACTTGAGTCCTCAATTTCATCCCTCTTATGCACAATTCAGAATCAGAATCAGAATACCTTTATTCGTCCCACAATGGGGAAATTTGCAGTCCACAGCAGCAATTGAAAAGGGATGGGGTAGGGGTGGGGGTGAAAGGATAGAAAACAAGATATTCTAAGCATAACAAAATAAAGTGTCAACTGTATACTGTGCAGATGTAAATGTGCAAAACCGTTCCATAAGAAAAACTGTACATAGTGCAGAATCAGGAAATGCATTTTGATATATTGCAACAACCCATATTTACAAGTGTTATTGGAATCAGTTGTCATTCATTTCAAAACAATAGTCCACCTAAAATAATTTTAGGTCCACTATTTTGTTTCCTTGAAACTGATTCTCAAAACGTGGGGTGTGAAATCATTACAAAAATAAAATCAGATATCAGAATGAAGCTTGTAGCTGGACATTATCTTTTTTTACAAAAACAGCAAAACCCTTCACTAAATCGCCAAAGTGGTTTAAGGTTTAATTTAGACCGTGCTTACAACAGACTTCTTAGGCCGATACCACATCAGTTTAGTCACGCTAATGAGGTAAACCAGGGCCAGGGATATAACATTAGGGGTAATCAGATTGTCTAATGAGGTGAATCCAGGGCCAGGGATAGACCTATAGAGGTAATCAGAGTAGAGAGGCCATTAGATTAGCTAATGAGATGAAATCAAAGTCAGGGATAGACAAATAGAAGTAAGCAAATTGGCTTCAGGGAGTGGACCACTGCTCCCTCAACCTTAGAGCAGGGACCAATCAGAGCAGAGGTCTGGCATGGCCGCCTGATGGAGAATAAGAAGTTATCACGTTTATAAGTGCCGTGCTTTACTGGCCAACTAAACAATAGACCCACAGTCAAGGCGCAGATGGCCACAGGTAAACTGTCAGCTTCATCTAGGAGATCCGGCCTTGATTTGGGATACTCATTTATCACCAAAGTTATTTAAGGCTTGAACATCCTGCATAAGCGCCAGATTACAAAGTTATCAGTTCATGGGAAACACAATGTTTTATTGCTTACAGCTGTGGTGCCCAGAACGTCCAGAGGTGTGGTATTCTAATCAAGAACACTGTTTTACCAATGTATCACTTTAATTTACATATACAGTGAGACCTCGGCTTACGAACTTAATTGGTTCCCAGACAGAGTGTGTAAGCCAAAAAGTGTGTATCACCAAAAAAAATCCCATAGGAAACCATTAAAATGGGAATAATCCGTTCCCGGGTTTCCATAAAATATACTTTTCAATTAAATAAGCCTTAAAACTACACATAACATACCTTATTCTATGTATAATAAATGTGCTATTGTACTGTAATGAAAGAAATACACTGCACTGTATAATAGTCACTTTATTTACATTTGTGATGGCCTGTAATGGGCAGCATCTTCACAGCCTCGCTGAACAAAGCGGGTCTGTGAAGATGCTTGTTTTTTTTGTTTTTTCCCCCAAGATGGCGGCGCGTGAACATGCAGCGGCTCCCCTCTCGCGGCAAATTGGTGTTTTCATGTTTATTATGTTTGTTAAAGTCATAAGTGCCTTGCATGCTAGGTCGGAGAGGACAGTAATTTCATCTGCGCTGTATGTCATGCATATTAGCATATTTGACAATAAAGCTGACTTTGACTTGACTTTGACTTTTGACTTTGACATTGATGGAATGGCGTTGGAGGTCCGAGGTCAAAGGGAATTGCTGTTTGGAAAGAGAGTCACATTCCATAAGGACTGTAATTAAAGAAATAAACTGTGCTATAACATAAAGTCGTTTTATTTACCTTTATGATGGTCATTGATGGCTTGATGGAATGGTGTTGGAAGTCAAAGGTCAGAGGGAATTGCTGTTTGGAAAGAGAGGCACATTACATGAGAACTGTAATTAAAGAAATAAACTGCTGTAAAAGAAAGTTTTATGTACCTCTTTGATGGTCGTTGATGGCTTATGGAAGGAGAGTCACCTTTCATAAGGACTGTTGGTAACTTAACCTCTGGGGTGGCTTCTCTTTGCTTCTTTGGAGACTCCTCATCATTTTTGCTGATTAAAAACCTCTTAATTGACACCTGTTGCTTTCTGACTTGTAAGGTCTTACGAAACAGAGGCATCACAGTATTGTTCATCATGTTGATGACTCTCATAGCCACAGTCTTTTCTTGATGGAAATGTTCGATAAAAGCCTGCAATTCATTCCACTTTGCCAACATTTCTTTGATGCGCTCATTAGATGCTGCAGCAATCTCCTCCTCCTACGATCATCTTTTTCCAGAAAAGTCCGGTTTCATCCGCATTAAATACCTGTTGAGGAATGTAGCCTTCTTCATTGACCAGTTCGAGGATGACGCCTTGTAGGCTTCAACCGCTTTATGGTCAGACCTGGCTGCTTCACCATGACGAGTGACGCAGTGAATCCCAGTACAGCGCTTAAAGTTCTCGAACCATCCGTTGCTAGCTTTAAAATCCTCAATCAGTGCCGAACTTCCAGGTTGCCGCGTGGCGTTATCGGCGTGAATTAGCCATGCTTTCTCGCATGAAATATCTTTACTCACGCTGTCGCCGGATAGCTGCTTTTCGTTAATCCAAATTAACAGAAGTTTTTCAACTTCTTCGATTGCCCGAGACCGTTGCTTTGAGAGCACGGAAACACCATTTGCAACAGACGCACCTTTGATGGCTTCTCTGTTCCGGAAAATTGTAGCAATGGTTGACTTAGCATAGCCGTGCTCGGCCACTAAATCACACAAACGCACACCTCGTTCGTGTTTTTCAATTATCTCCTTCTCAGCGACTGTGATTTTATTTTGTGTCTTCTTGGGCTGAACACGAGCCTGTGGTGGGTTTTTTTTCGGTCCCATCCATCCATCCATCCATCCATCCATCCATCCATCTTCTGCCGCTTATCTGGGGTCGGGCCGCGGGGGCAGCAGCTTCAGTAGGGAAGCCCAGACTTCCCTCTCCCCAGCCACTTCTTCTAGCTCCTCCTGGCGGATCCCGAGGCGTTCCCATGCCAGCTGGGAGACATAGTCTCTCCAGTGTGTTCTGGGTCGTCCCCGGGGTCTCCTGCCAGTGGGGCATGCCCGGAACACCTCACGAGGGAGGCATCCCGGGGGCATCCTAATCAGATGCCTGAGCCACCTCATCTGGCTCCTCTCAATGTGGAGGAGAAGCGGCTCGACTTTGAGCCCCTCCCGGATGACCGAGCTTCTCACCTTATCTCTAAGGGAGAGCCCGGACACCCGACGGAGAAAGCTCATTTCGGCCGCTTGCATCCGGGATATCGTTCTTTCGGACACAACCCATAGCTCGTGACTATAGATGAGGGTTGGGACGTAGATCGACCGGTAGATTGAGAGCTTTGCTTTTTGGCTCAGCTCCTTCTTCACCACGACAGATCGGTACAAAGTCCGCATCACGGCAGACGCCGCACTGATCCGCCTGTCGACCTCTCGCTCCCTTACACCCTCACTCGTGAACAAGACACCCAGATACTTAAACTCCTCCACTTGAGGCAAAATCTCCTCCCCGACCCGTAGAGGGCACCCCACCCTTTTCCGACTGAGAACCATTGTCTCAGATTTGGAGGTGCTGATTCTCATCCCAGCCGCTTCACATTCGGCTGCGAAACACTCAAGCGAGAGTTGGAGAGCTCCACTTGAAGGCCCCAACAGTACAACATCATCTGCAAAAAGCAGAGATGCTATACTGAGGCCACCAAAACGGAAACCTTCAATGCTTCGGCTGCGCCTAGAAATTCTGTCCATAAAGGTTATGAACAGAATCGGTGACAAAGGGCAGCCTTGGCGGAGCCCAACCCTCACTGGAAACGATTCCGACTTACTGCAGGCAATGCGAACCAGACTCTGACATCGGTCATATAGGGACCGAACGGCCCGTATCAGCAGCCCCTGTACCCCATACTCCCGAAGTACCCTCCACAGAACTCCATGAGGGACACGGTCAAACGCTTTCTCCAAGTCCACAAAACACATGTAGAGTGGTTGGGCGAATTCCCATGCGCCCTCGAGGACCCTGCTAAGGGTGTACAGCTGGTCCACTGTTCCGTGGCCGGGACGAAAACCACACTGTTCCTCCTCAATCTGAGGCTCGACTTTCCGACGGACCCGCCCCTCTAGGACCCCTGAATAGACCTTTCCAGGGAGGCTGAGGAGTGTGATCCCTCTGTAGTTGGAACACACCCTCCGGTCCCCCTTTTTAAAAAGGGGGACCACCACCCCGGTCTGCCAATCCAGAGGCACTCTCCCCGATGACCACGCAATGTTGCAGAGGCATGTAAGCCAGGACAGCCCCACAACATACAGAGCCTTTAGGAACTCCGGTCGGATCTCATCCACCCCCGGGGCCTTGCCACCGAGGAGCTTTTTAACCACCTCGGTGACTTCAGTCACAAGGATCGAAGGGCCCACCTTGGAGTCCCCAGACACTGCTTCCTCCAAGGAAGGCGTGTTGGTGGAGTTGAGGAGGTCTTCGAAGTACTCTGCCCACCGGTTCACGACGTCTCGAGTCGAAGTCAGCAGCGCACCACTCTCACTGTACACAGTGTTAGTGGTGCACTGCTTTCCCCTTCTGAGACGCCGGATGGTGGACCAGAATTTCCTCGAAGCGGTCCGGAAGTCGGCTTCCATGGCCTCACCGAACTCTTCCCATGCCCGTGTCTTTGCCTCGGCGACCACCGAGGCTGCATTCCGCTTGGCTAGTCGATACGTGTCAGCTGTCTCAGGAGTCCCACAGGCTATATAAGCCCGATAGGACTCCTTCAGCTTTACGGCATCCCTTACTACTGGTGTCCACCAGCGAGTACGGGGATTGCCGCCACGACAGGCACCAACCACCTTACGGCCGCAACTCTGATTTGCCGCCTCAGCAAGGGAGGTACGGAACATGGTCCATTCGGAGTACCCCACCTCCCCCGGGACATGTGTATAGTTCTGCCGGAGGTGGGAGTTGAAACTCCTTCTGACAGGGGATTCTGTCAGACGTTCCCAACAAACCCTCACAACACGTTTGGGTCTTCCAGGTCGGACTGGCATCTTCCCCCACCAACGGAGCCTACTCACCACCATGTGGTGATCAGTTGACAGCTCCGCCCCTCTCTTCACTCGAGTGTCCAAAACATGAGGCCGCAAATCCGATGATACAACTATAAAGTAAATCATTGAACTGCGACCAAGGGTGTCCTAGTGCCACGTGCACATATGGATACCCTTATGTTTGAATAAAGTGTTTGTTATAGACAATCAGTGTTGAGCACAGAAGTCCAATAACAAAACACCACTCCTGTTCTGATCGGGGGGGCCATTCCTCCCAATCACGCCCTTCCAGGTCTCACTGTCATTGCCCACATGAGCATTGAAATCGTCCAGCAGAACAAGGGAGTCCCCAGGGGGAGCGCTCTCCAGCACACCACCTAAGGTCTCCAATTCGGTCCCATAATAGTAAAATTATCAGCAAAAAGCTCCAAGGAGGCGATCGACGTCTGCATTCAATGAGAGGGGTTGTGGAAAGGTGGCCCGGCTGGAGTGCTGTTCGGTCGTGTGCTTCCGCCGAAGATCACTTCGCCAGATCCAAAGGTCGTGTGCTTTGGTGTTCTTCCGCCGAAAATTACTCCACCAGCCGTGGTGGGTGTGTATCATGAAAAGTAGTGCGTATTTCAAGGTTTAATTTTCATAAATTTGCCGTTCGTAAGACGAAAAGTTCGTAAGATAAGCTGTTAGTAAGCTGAGGTCTCACTGTACTCTCAATAAATAACTTGGCAGAGGGGCGCAGAATTCAGACGTATGTCATTGATGACTGCGTTTCCTGGCAGTTTGCTGGCAGTAGGGACAATCTTTCTGGTTCCGAGTCTCTGTCCACGGTGTCTGACTGTCATATCTCTGACACCACCTCTGTCCATTAGGGATATAGGGCCATGGTGACCAGCACAACTTTAGTTCGCTGACAAAGTTCTTCGGATGAGGAGCAAAACGACACATTCGAAGCAGTCCAGATGACGGGTCAAGAAACCTTTTCCTTGATTATCTTTTTTTATTAAACTTTTTATTTTTTTTTTAATTCTTCCCACAACCATACATGTTCAAGAAAATAGTTCAGTATTTAAGTACAGTAAATATGGTTTTCTGTATTATTTTCTGTCTGTATTTTAACTCTTTGAATGCCATTAACTGAAATCCCGAGGAGGAGCACTGTGGCGTCAACTGTTTTTAAAATGTTTTAAATGTTTTTTTTTTTTGAGCACATGGTTATATTATGGAATTCAGTGTGCCACATTCAAAATAGAAAATTATTATTATTATTATTATTATAATTGCAGATTACATAAAATAAATGAATAAATATATAATGGAGTTTGCAATTGTATTTTTTAATTCAGTTACAGTGAACATTAAAATATTTAATGTATCCGTATTTTTTTTTTGTGATATTTTTCATTGTTTATAGTAACAATTCAAATATTTAGGAAAATACAATGGGAAATTAATTATGCATGTTTTCATTGTACTTGTTAAGGACGAAAAATATATTATTTAAAAATATGATTTAATTTGCTGTTTAGATTGTATTACTTAAGTTAATCAGTTCACAAATTGATTTATTATATTGGATGAGTATTTTTGTATTTTTTTCTTTACAATAAATTAACCAATTACTTCAAATGAATGCAAAAATGTAAAATGCAAACATTTTTTGTGCTATATTTGAATGTGTTCAATGAATGAACTAACTATTTAATCATGTTAAAATTAAGGATTTCATTTACTGTCTTCAAAACAAATCAATAAACCATTTATTTATTACTTTCAATGAAAATTATACATGTACATGTTCTAATGAAATGAAATCAATGCAGTAGTACTACTAATTGTAGCCGTAGTAATGACCAAAATGCCGTATCCACATTTATTTCCAGGTTCCTGCCATCTCATTGGCCTACGAGAAGGCAGAGAGCGACATTATGAAACGGCAGCCCAGAAACCCCAAAACGGACAAGTTGATCAACAAGCGCCTCATCAGCATGGCCTACGGACAGATTGGTGTGTACGAATGTCGGCTCTCAATCAATGACCATCATAGTGTAGCTAAAATCATTTCACAACATTTTGGTACATTTTTGACCCATGATGAATGGGTTTGTCAACGGTGCGTTGCTCAGTGCAGTGTGAAGGGGTCTCAACTCACATTCACAATACATGTCACAGAACATCAATATTCAAATGTGTTTTTGTTCTTCCCCACAAAGTCAAAATGCATTTAATGTAGACCATGTGGCGGTGAACCGTTGGTAAGCTAGCGGCTAGCTGGGAGAAGCTAATACATTATCCATCTACAGATCCATTATATTGACATGGAACTGTATTTGCTACAACATATATTCAACAAAGTATTGCAAAAAGCTGACCAAGTATTACAATTATTTTTAAAATTTGAAATAGATTGCCAAAAATCGCTCACAAAAAAATGTAGTTTATTAGGGATGGAAAACTGGTACACTTGGCATTTGGATTCCTGTGTCGAAAGGCGAACTTATGAGAAGAAAAAAAGTGCATGATTTCAAAATTGCTAAAGTAATCTATCGCAATGTCATAACGTCAATGTCAATGCTGAAATTGAAAGTCAGGGTGTAACAGTCTAGCAGTTCCAACTCCTTCACTGCCATTCTTGAATTTATTTGTGAAATGAAAAATGTGATGTGGAGCGCCATTCCCGAATTTGTTTGGGTTTTGGTTTTTCTTGCGGTTGTGCCGATAAAGGGCTATTCAGACCTCTGGCGATGTTTTTCCCTTCCACGAGGGGAGAGCATTTCCCTTGTTTTACATGTTAGTGCTTTATTACAGCTTCAGCTGTTGTTAGAGCGCCAAATAAACCAATATGTACAGTATGTATTGCATTGTATTATGAACAGCCACCCTCATTTCAAGCTCATACGACTCCAGGCCCATGTAATTTAGGAATTAACCATTTTTCCTGTTGAAATAAGAGTCAAAGGTTTCTTACGCTGCATTGAATGTTTATGTAATCCGAAAACTCAATATTTCAAAGTCAAAGTCAGCTTTATTGTCTGTGGGTCCTGCAATTTGAATGAAAATGACAAAAACCCTAGCACTGGAGTGGTCACATTTTTTGCACATTGTCTGGCAGTGAATGAATGAATCATGAAACACTGGACATGATGTTATTCTGTCCGTTTGTGCCAATGGATGGTCCTCACATGAGATTTAGCCTTGATGTTGAGAGTGGTGTGGGAGCTGTGCCTCAGGGATGGGAAGGTTGTGAATTTGGGACACGTCATCAGTAGTGCTCCTAAGAATCATTGGGTGTTTCGACCTTTCATCACTAGACACCCTCATCGATGGTGGCCAGCAACAGGTTGATCACGCCCGCGCTTGCTGACCTATGAGCCCAACAAGGGTCCTTCCTCTTCATCCAGATCCAGTGGCTGCTTCTTTCTGCCGCTTCGGAGAGTAATCTAACTGTCTGCCGCAGAGCCTGTCCATGGATACCGTTTGATGGTGGAGGAAGCCACAAACCCTCCCTATCCAACTTCAATGGGATAGACCTTGGCTTTCCATCCTCGCTGTTGCACATCCACTGCGAGTTCTGTGTAGCGCAGCTTCTTGTGCTCATAGGCCTCTTCAACTGAGTTTTCCCACGGGACTGTGAGTTCTGTGATGTAGACAGCCTTGAGTGAAGGGGAACAGAGCGCCAAGTCTGGTCTTAGGGTGGTGGCTGCAATCTCCGCTGGGAAAACCAATTGCTGGCCAATGTCAACCCGCATCTTCCAATCCCGGGCCCTGGATAGCTGTCCAACCTCTAGTTTTGCAGGAGGATGGTTGGGCTTTTTCTCTCTCTCTCGGATAAAAGCCAATGGTGCTGTGCCGGAAGTGGTGGCTCTCATGGGCAAGGAGTTCATGGTTTTCCTCTTGCTCTCAAGGACAAGTGCCAAACTCTTCAGGACCTGGTTGTGCCTCTAGGTCTAGCGGCCTTTTGTGAGGCTGGTCTTACAACCGGTCAGGATGTGTTTGAGAGTTCCTGGAGTTGGACAGAGGTCACAGGTTGGATCTTCGCCATACCATTGGTGGAGATTTTTTTGAGATGAGAGCACATCATTGATAGCTCTGATGATGAAGATGATGTTACTGGCCTCCATTTTCCAGAGATCCCTCCAGCTGAGCTTTCGTTTCTCCAGGCCTTCCCACCTCATCCATTGTCCCCCTTTGCCATAGATGCTGATGTTGGACAGAAAGCGTGGAACACCAAGCCATCTTTTCACATATCTAGTGATGGCTCGCTCCATCTTCTCCACCGTTGAGAGTGGGACCTCATAGACTGTAAGTGGCCACATTACCCGAGGGAGAAGTCCAAACTGCAGACACCAGAGCTTGAGCTTCCCTGGCAGTGGAGTCTTGTTGATGTTTTGCAGACTTTTGCTGATGTCCTGCATTAGTTGCTGCACTTGATCTTTGTTTCTTAGGCTTGCATTGTACCACGTGCCCAGGCTTTTGACCGGTTCCTCAGACACCGTTGGTATTGGGTCATCACCAATGCAGAACTTCACATTTTTCAGCTCTCCCTTGACTATCGAGATGCTGCGTGACTTGTTCGGCTTGTTCCAGGCCCATTTGATGTTTTCCTGCAGTTTTCCAAGTAGCCGCCTGGTGCAAGCTGCAGTAGTGGTCAAGGTGGTCATGTCATCCATGTATGCCCGGATAGGTGGGAGGTGGATCCCATTCCTGGTTCGCTCACTCCCCACCACCCACCTTGAGGCCCTGATGATGACCTCCATGGTCATTGTGAAGGCCTTGGGTGAAATCGTACACCCTGCCATGATGCCGAATTCTACACGCTGCCATGATGTTGCGAAGTCAGGTGTTGTGAAGCACAGTTGCAGGTCTTCGAAGTAGGCTTTTAACAAGGTAGTAATGTGCAATGGAACCTGGAAGAAGTTGAAGGATTCCCAGAGAAGGTTATGGGGAACTGAGCCAAAGGCATTGGCCAGGTCGAGGAAGATGAGTTAAGTACCGAAATGTATTCTCTTTCATATTCATTCCGGTTCATTTACCTATAGACTAACCTAGAAAACCAAATATTTATGTAGAACAAATGTGATACTGTTTATGGTGCAGATGAATTTATTGCTCTTTAACATGGGAAAGGGAAATAGAAAAATATAATTACATTTTAAATCACAGTCTTAATGTTGGGGGCGATCACAAATCACATCATTTTTCCAAGCGGCCGAGCGCCTCTTCTGAGTGTGGTTCTCACATTGTGTTTAAAAAAAAAGCTTTTTGATATGGGAAAAACTTCATCACCTAACGTCCACGTGAAGATGGATCAATGATCCACCATCAATAAAATTCTTCAAGCAATCTAGCATGGTTGGAACTTGATGTTATCTGTTGACATTTACAGCCAATTGAGCGAGGCCAATGTGTCCGTATCCCACTTAATCTTGGCCATGCATGCAGCATCCAGCTGCAGCCTCCCTTTACTCTTCAACGCTGCTTTTTATCTGGCTTGATATGCAGTAGATGGCGAGAGACGAGCGCCAAAATCAAAGGCTGGCAACATTTCATAGTTTTTTTTTTAAATGGGTCAATAGATGACAGGGTGCCCCTGGATATCGTAGGGCTTGTTGGCAATCTCGAGTGACACCAGGCAAACGACATCACCCAACAATATTGCGGCGCCTCTTCCAGCAGTCAGTCTGTCGATGTAAAAACACTGAAGATTAATAACCGCGCCGCCTGGAGCAGACTCTCTATGAGGCTCTTAAAAACATGTCCATCACATTAGTACAGCTTAAAAGTAGTTATTGGCTTTTTTTTGGTTCTAGCTGTCCTAAGATCACCTGCGATCCTATATTACAATATCCGTCGATGGATGGCCAAGAGGAGAGGGGGGAAAATGGCTTGGGGGTGGGTGTGGTGGCGTGAGAATAGTGACCAACATTGAATGGGATGATGCTACATGGTGCAGTAGATACCACACTATTGTAATATAATACATCTTTATAAAAGCAGCAATAATATATTATGATGTGAATATGAACAGAACGGCAGTGAGAATAGTCTGTAGCATTGGGTGTGACTATAAATTGATCACTATATAAGACTGAGACACATGGATGTAGTTGTGAATGAAACCAGCACGGGTGTAATCTACTACACTATCTAAATAAAGAGGTGGCAATAATAGTGAGTGGCGCCACTTACAGCAACAATGTATTGATGAATAAGACACTGTGGAGTGCTGAATGCAACCAGAAAGTACATACGATGAATTGTCGACAAGATCAAAAGGGCAGTAAAAATAGTGAGCAATGCTACATTCAAAGAACACATGCGGCTCAGTAAATACAGGTACTTTGTGACTGAACCCGGCAAGAATATACTCTAAACCACACATCAGGGGGTCGGGGGGCAAATGTGCCCATCATAAAATAAATAACATCTGCCTCGCATGTCGAATTAATACTTTGGGCAGTTGCGCTGTTACCTGCGTGTGCTAAATTCTTCCATATTGAGGCTCAATTAGGAACTTGTTGACTTGTCGATTCCTTTCATAACTTTGCTGCTGTGAAATGTAAATTTCTCCCTAACTAATCAAGTTCAATCCAATCCAATCCAAGATGACTATAACTTGTTTATTTATCCCATATTGTGCAGAAAAATTCTGTGAGTATTAAACTGCGAGATATTTTTTCATGTTTCAAATGTAATTTTCATCCAAGAGTACAATTACTTCTGCTCAACCGTTACCAAAAAAGTTAATTAACTCATTCACTGCCAGACGATGTGCAAAAAAAATGTGTCTACTCCAGTGCCAGGGTTTTTGTCATTTTCACTCAAATTGCAAGACCCACAGAATAATGAGTTTTAGGACGACATAAACATTCAAGACAGGGTTAGAAACCTTAGACTATTTTCTTTCATCAGGAAAGAAGAGTTAATTCCTAAGTTATATGGGTCTGGTGATATTTCAGCTTGAAATAGGGGTGGCTGTATAAAATACAATGCAATACATACATACAATGATTTATAAAGCGTTTTAACAACAGCTGAAGCTGTAACAAAGTACTAACACGGACAAAAGCAAAATGCTGCCTCCTCGTGGGAAGGAAAACACATTGCCAGAGGTCGGACCAATGCTTTTTCAGCACCCCCGCAAGAAAAAAACAAAACCCGGGAATTGCGCTCTTCGTCACACTTTTCAATTCCAGAATACATTCGGGAATTGCAGCGAATGCGTTTAAGTGTTAAAAAAACTCAAGTTTAGTGAATATTCAATTTAATTTGGAAATGTCAATTCAATTTTTATATGCATTCTTCCAATGAACTAAAACACAAGCTTAAGATGAAATTAAAATAAAAAAGCAAATGTGAAACAGAGAATGGCTCGCTGAAATGGATTGAAATTAATTGCTGTTATATGTAAAGAACGTCCGCCAAGGTTGGCGACTCCTCCATTTTTAACACTTTGCAAACCCCTACTCTACTGTATTTGGATGAGAATGGAGATCTGAAAATACGATCAATACGTGTGACTTGTGAATGAGATTAGCAAAAGTACAAAATGGCTACAATATGCTTTTTCATCCATGGCTCAGGAAATACTTCACTCATCCTGTTGCGCCACCTTCCATTTTGAACTCTTCGGGAAGATTTTAATGGGTTAAGTGGAAACGGTTGATTACATTCTGTTCATTTCAATTATTCCCCTGCTTTTCGTCACTGTGATGCTTGCAGATTTTTTTTTATGTGCAGACTTTATATTTAGTGCTCACTCACTCACTGGCTGATGCTGGCGCCCGCTCCAGCGCCGCCGGTTTCCCCCTCAAATCACTTCGGTTCCGAACGTCTGCCAAATGATGACATGAAAATGCATCAGTGCGCACTTTGATTAGGCTGACGAGGCGGGGACTGGCTCACTTCATTGGCCATACCTAAAAAAAATCCAAACGCTTACATTTTGCTATTATGTATACAACAATGTTCAGTGTGGACGTTTTGTGCATTTAGTACACAGTAGTGCTTATTTTACAACATTGGATTGGATGAGCCTTTATTAGTCTTGCAGTGGAGAAATTTACATTTCACAGCAGCAAAGTGATGAAAGGAAGAGCAAAGTAAAGGAAGAAGGAAAAAACAAAATAAATGACCTTCTGTAAAGGCAGCCACTCTTGAAGTAAAAAAAAAAACAGACTGTCTTTTAAATTTTTAACTTATTCACTGCCAGACGTGCAAAAATGTGTCCACTCCAGTGCCATGGATTTTGTCATTGTCATTCAAATTGCAGGACCACAGCGTTCAATACAGCATGAGAAACGTTAGACTCTCTTCGATGGGTCTGGAGTTATTTGAGCTTGAAATGAGGGCGGCTGTTCAAAATACAAGGCAATACATACTGTTCATATTGGTTTATATAGCGCTTTATCAACAGCTGAAGCTGAAACAAAGTGCTAACATGGAAAAAAGGGAAATGCTCTCCCCTTGTGGAAGGGAAAAAACATTGCCAGAGGCTATGGCCAGTGCTTTATCGGCACTCAAACAAGAAAAAACAAAACCCAAACAAAATTCGGGAATGGTTGGACACAACTGCATTTAGGCATGCTTATGTTTCTTCAGGTATGATTGAGGCTCTGGCCGGCTTTTTCACTTATTTTGTTATCATGGCTGAGAATGGCTTCCTGCCGGAGACGCTCCTTGGCATCCGCTTCAGTTGGGAAGACCCAACGATGAACGACATAGAGGACGCCTATGGGCAGGAGTGGGTGAGGGACACACACATGCACACATACGCACACACACGAAGCAACAGCATTCAAAGTGTTCTTGGGCATCCTGCAGACGTACGAGCAGCGAAAGATTATGGAGTTCACATGCCAAACAGCCTTCTTCATCAGCATCGTGGTGATGCAATGGGGCAACCTCATCATCTGTAAGACCAGAAGGAACTCACTCTTCCAGCAGGGGATGAAGTGAGTAAAATGAGGTCATGCTAAGATTGAAGCTCATTTAGTTAGACAAAATTACGTTTTGATGATTGAGTCAAAATTGAATGGACACTACTTTGTATTCAGCTCTGATTGTTTTTTGTAAGTGCTCTATAAATAAAGTGGAGTTGAGTGAACTTCGTCTTTGCTGCACCAATGAGAATTTTTCTGTAATGGGACCCATAAAAAAACTCAAGCACCCATTGAAATTGAATAAGAGGAAGTTCAATTTGATTATCGTTAATGTTTTCGTGTCGTGTCGATCAGTTTCACAGATCGACGCGAAATTAAGTGGATATGTCAAAAGTCTTAATGACCTTTGCCCAGAATTTACCAGGAAGTTGTCCATTTTGGTTTGGATTGGATCGGATTCGCGTTCATTAGTCTCGCAGTCGAGAAATTTACATTTCACATCAGCAAAGTGATGACAGTAAGAGGAAAGGAAATGAAGAAGTTGAAAAACAAAATACTCTTGCGGCGCCATCTTGAAATGAAACGGCAAACTAAATAACACATACTGTGACACAACGCAAAAGACACAGACAGTCATTCAATCTTAATCACTTTCGGCACCCTCTTTGTTCTATGAAGCAGTTCGAGATGAAAGAGGAGCGGACAAAGCTTCCTTTTCACCAGTGGATCACGGACGTCATGGTGGAATGTGCACGTCTGCTACAAGCTAAATGATGAAAGCAAACACGAAGCTGTAGCATCCATTGATGAAAAGAGATTGTCTGACATCTCCTGTCCCATGTAAATCCGCTTCAATTCCAAGCTGCGGCACACACACATCGGACCTCTGCGCTGAAGCTCTTTTCTTCTCATTGCGGGCTCCTTAAGCCATGCATCAATCCAGCGGCCATTTTAAAAGAACTGGAAGCTTCACCACGCCAGTAGGGATGTGGTTAAAAAAACTTATCTGAAAGTTCTATTTTTTTCACTAAAGTTAAAGCCTTGGTGGAGACTTGCAGTCTTGTTGAATTCGAAAGGATTAACGGATGTTGTGATTATATGTCCACAGGAACAAGATTCTGATCCTTGGCCTGTTCATTGAGACACTCCTGGCCGCATTCCTCTGTTACTGCCCCGGAATGGACATGGCCCTGCACATGTACCCGCTCAAGTAGGCGACCCATCTGAACATCCATCCATCAACCCACACAGCCGGAATTTTGTTCTTAACCGCCATTACTTCATCATTGTTGACTTTAAATGAAGCCGTCTTCCTCATTATCCTCTTCCCCAGGATCAGCTGGTGGTTCTGCGCCTTCCCATTCAGTCTTCTGATCTTCGTTTACGACGAAATTCGTAAATTAATTCTGCGGAGGAACCCCGGAGGTAAGTGCGGTTATTAGCGAGATTAAACGCGTTCCCGACTTCTTTGTCTTGTTCATAAACCAGCAACAGAGTAAATTGCTTTGGACTCGCGTGTCGAGAGCCGCGAGTGGCAATTTTCCTGCGAGAGCGACTTCACAGCATTTCTTGTCTCGGGTCACCCTTGTGATTTTGATCAGAATCAGCCTGGAAAATAAACATCCTGGCATATCAAGAGATATTAGCAAGCAATCAGTGAAACCTCTTCAAATGTCTTCGTTTTTGTTGTTGATTTTTCAACCCCCGAAACTACTTTCACATTGAGATTTGAAATTTGTAGGCATGTCTATTTGGAATAGCGGCAGTCTGATTAATCCACGCCTGAAAATACACTCAAAAGATAATATTTTGGTTAGAAGCGGTCATTTTCAGGGTAATTTCAACAGTCCTTTGTCTTTTCTAGCAATGTCTATCATGACTAGACTTGCAAAAATGATTTTTAAACCTCCATGCCCAGATAGTGTCATTTTAGCCATTTCTGAGGTCCCTCGGAATTTTGTCAACCATTCCTTCACCTGCAAAAAAAAGCATTCACCTGCAAAAAAAAAGCAGGAACAAGTATGAGGAACAAGTTGGCCATTTTGATTTGGTGGGGTGCTCAAAGGAGTGAGTTGGGGTGATTTTTTTAGAAATGTGAAGCACTTTGAGTTACACTGTTATGCATGAAGTTGATTGATTGATTAATTAAAACCTTGCAAACTAGATACAGTCCATCCATCAATTTTCTGATCAGCTTATCCTCACAAGGGTCGCAGGGGGGGAAGAAGCCTATCCCAGCCCTCTTTGGGCAGTAAATCCATGCTCACACTCACATTGGGATAATTTCGAGCACTGGTATCAAAGTCAAGGCCCGGAGACCAAATCTGGCCTGCCATATTATTTTATTCGGCCCGCGAAAGCAGATCAAACTTGTGAAATTCCATGATGCTTTCTAAAGTCCGAACCAAAATTTCAAATTGTCCCATGTAAACCCCAACAACAGTCATTATTTTTTACTTCAAATTTGAAAACTCGTTACTCATTAATTTTTTGTGTGTTATATATGTTGTATGGGGAGGGGATTAAGTAATCTAATGGCTTCATCAAATTCATAATGGCCCCCGAGAGGAAACCGTCACTACAATGTAGCCTGTGGCAAAAAATACTTTGACACTCTTCATTTAGAGTATTCAATGACCCCGCTCTACATGTTTTTGGAATGTGGGGGGGACACATCGGAGTACCCGGAGAAAACCCATGCAGTGACAATGAAGGTTGGAGACTGCATATTTTAAAAAACTACTGTTTTGGTTCAATATGCCTATTTTATAATTAAAGTGTCATTTTGGCCATTATCTTTCTCTTTACAAATTAAAAAAAATATATTTCCTCCAAAAGTGACCTAATTGGAGTTACGTGTACAAGAAAGATAGGTGATGCTAAATTGCGAACACCGAGTGTTTTTGTCATTGCGTGGCGGCGAGCTGTGCAGCCAAGTTTGAGTCGGCACAGAACACAAGAGGACAAACTCCTCGCAGTTCCAACGCAGATTTCATTTGTGTGTGCTGATTAAGTTGAAATTCCCATGCTAGCACGTTTTGTCTGGAATCAAAAGTACAAGACAAATAGTAATCAGCACAAACGCTGCGGCAGCCATGGCGTTACATGCTGGCTGGATCATTCAGTACTCTGCTCATATGTTTTTGGCACAGGGCCGGCTGAGGGTCTCCTCGTGAATAAAATATGGGCTTCATAATAACTCTCGAGTGACAATATTTGAGGCAATATCAATACAAAGTGAAAGTGCCGGCTTTCTAAGTTGCAAGGGGAAAGAAATGTAAATGACACAATTTGAACCGCGACGACAATAAAAAGGCTGAAGGGGGCGAGCCCGTTGAGGCATTTGCGAACAAGTCCTTTTTGACCGTGAATTAAAAAAAAGCTTGCAACCCGTGTCAAGAATAATCGACGAGTCACTTTTGAGTCATCGTTAATTGCGTTCAATCCAAAACGAACCAACGCTGTTTTTATCAGTTTTTGAAGGACAATTTATTGTTGTAAAATGGCAACTATTTTGTATTCCATTGTTAGAAATTCTCATCACATTTATTTTTTTTTGTAATGGTTTCTAAATTTAAACCACTTGTTGTAAGCTCACTGTCACTTAGGAAAACGTTGTCAGTGCATTCCTCCTAGTGAAAACTTACATTCAAAATTGGCTCTGAATTTATTTCAGATTTTTTTTTTTAACTTTTGAATTGACCATCCGAATCCAGTTCACTTCGGTTTAATTAATTAATTGACAGGCATATTTGTCATGAGAACCTAAATACATGTGGCGGGCCGTGCATGTCACTCCTAGGCCTTCAGTAGTGCTAGGTCTGAATCAATCTGCAGCTGCGTGTGTTTGATTTACTACACGTCCACTAGAGGGTGCCGTTAGCCAGGAAATAACTTATGACATTTTTGTTTGATGCAGACTTTTTTGGTCAATTTCCAATGTTGAGCTACACATCCGAGAGACTTTGTGCGGCCATTTCCTTTCGCAACCTGAAATTTGTTGACTCAAAAGAGTCTTGAGAAACCCTGGCCCAAATGATCCGGGGAGTTTTTCTTTTTTTTGTAAAAGAGACAATTGAAACTCATTTGGGTCTTTTGAATGAGATGACTTGCCATAAGGCACAAAACTACGTTATCACAGCTCCACAATACGAACCAAACCAAGCGTTGATCTTCGCTAGCGGCTTTGATGCCATCTGATTGTTGTTGTGGCCAAAAAAAAAGAAAAGAAAATCCTGCAATAACTTAACTGACGCTTGCCTGCTGGCCATATTTCCATACTAATCCAGCCCCGCCGCTGGAAACAGATTACGCTTGTCAACAGCACGAGGAGCAAAATAACAAGAGGAAATTACGCTGCGCCCGATGAAGAGTTACGAAGACAGTCGACAATGGATCAAAATTTGCGAGGCCGATGACGGCACAGGTCACAATAACAATTGATGGTGACAGTTAATCTTCTCTGTTAATGCGCGTGTCACGGACGGCTGATCGGCGCGTCTGGAGAGTTACGAGCCGATTCATTTGCAGAAACAAAAAAGTGGCGTCAGTGAATACCAAAGAGGATATGAGGTTTTCTTTTTGCCTTTGTTTTCAAGCCTCTGCCGCCTCCTCTGTTTCTTGTCTTTGCAGGATGGGTGGAGAAGGAGACTTACTATTAACATTCAAAAGATGTCAGCGTCAAAGCCGAAGAGAGTGTTGGCGTGCGTGAGGGAGTGAGCGAGTGTGTTTGTATGTCGAACAATATTTGCATGGATCAGATGACAAATATGATTAGCCTGATATGATCAGATGGTAATAATGGCTGCGGAATATAAGATTTTGATGATGTTTGTACAAAAAAGGGAATTCAGACTGGGTTGGTTTGTATCAATGTTCCGTTTGGCTGGGAACAGGTGGCCAAAGAAAACAAATGACATAACCTGGGTCATACTTTATACACATATTTGAATTGTTGCTGCCTTCAATCCATTCTACCTTCCTATACCCCTACTTCCTTGATTCTCCTACCTTCTTTATTTCCTTTCATACCTTTGTACAGCAGTTTCCCAAGGGTGCCAAACTCATTTTTAGCCACATCCCACATTGTAGTTATGGTTTCCTCCTCTCATTAGGATTCTGCGGAAGCCATTCGAATGTTTAACCTCCCCCCACACACATATTACAATTAGAGCACACAACAAATAAATGAATAACTTTGAAGTAAAAAATAATTACTGTTATTGTGGTTTCCGTATGACAATTTGAAATTTTGGTTCGGCCTTTAGCAAGCATCATGGAATTTCACAATTTGGATTTGCTTTCACGGGCCGAATAAAATGATGTGGCAGGCCAGATTTGGTCCCCAGGCCTTAACTTTCACACTTTGCACAACACCCTCAATTAGGTCCGTTTCAAACCATCATTGTTTGCTCTTTTCCCTCATTACATTCATACATCCCCCATAATGCCCTCCTCCTTTCATTTCTGTCCAACATCTTTCCCAACATCTTTGTTTCATTACTTCATTATAACAAATAGGAATGGAATGTTCAAAACAACACCACTGGGGTGTACTGAAGAGAAAAACTATTTTGATACTTGGCAATAAAGTTGTACTTAAAAGACATCCGACACCATTTTTTTGGTTCCGAACCAACATCAGAAAAATATTTTATAGCATCTAAAATACCCAAAACATGCAGGTGGATATTTTTAGTCAAATGCAAAACACCAATAAAAATGACTTAAAGTGTCCCAAAACTGCTTCAAACTCCACTTGTTTGTGACATTACACCAGACATAAGACAATGGCTTCAGAGAGTTCAGATTCTGAGAAGATGCTTTCTTGTTATTCATCCGGGTATGGATATGATTCAAATAGTTCTGAAGAGGAAAGCATAAATGTTTGCAATCGATTAAAGAAGTCCTTCCATATCAATTCGAGCCGTCTGGACTCCAATGTGGCTCCCAGAAAATGCACAAGATGGCGGACAGCTCCGTTGAAAATGGGCTGATTTGTCTGCTGAGAATTTGTGTCCACTTTTATTGTGTTACAGCAATTGGTAGTGTTGGTGCGACACACGATTCACCATCATGTTATTTGTGTTTTTCCTTGTAATTTCGCCATCAACACGGATTCACACGATGTTTTCAGACCAAACAAAGTACCCAAAATGCATTGTGTGTCGCTCTCTCAATCAGGGCCGCTTCTGACGTGACGTCACGTTAGGCATCGTCATCAACTCGAAAACAAGACTGCCTGAATATTCAGCGCGAGTCTTAAAACGTAAAATGTAGCTATATGCGGTGGAATCTTTGTAAAATGCGCTTAGTAGAAGTCATTTGAGGTGATTTTACAAATTATGGACACAACTTGTCCGGAGGTGTCGGTTGTCCTTTAAGTTTTCTTTTTCAAATTCTGAGGTGAATTCTTTTTTAAAAAAGTATCTTATGAGGTATTGTACTGTTCTATATTTACTCATTTTATACTCAACCTTAGTTATACATATTGTCATTTAACACTAAAATCATAACTTTGTTGCATTGTAAAAAAGCAATACCATTTCTCCACTGCGAGACTAATAAAGGCAAATTCAATCCAATCCATCCTTTTTATACGCCTTTTGTATTGTAAAGTACAGTATAAAGGAAACATTTTTTTTGTATTGTGTAGTGAACTTTTACTTTTTATTTAACTGTTTCAGAGACACTTTATCCATATCAAAAAGGAGAAAAATTACATAGTATGATTCAGTGACGTGCGGTGAGGTTCATGGCTGGTGAGGCACTGACGTAATCACAGTCAGATTTACAAACATATGAAATCCACAGAGTATCTTATTCACCATTTGATTGGCAACAGTTAACGTGTTTTGTTTTAAATGTCATGTCAGCATTCTTTATATACTGTATACAAACTGTAGCATAGAAAAAATAAAATAAAAAAAACGTTATTATCGTGTTACCTTTACTTATAAATGAAGTCCAAGTCTCTCTGCCTCAATGGAGATCACTGCCAGTGAAGAAAGTCGTCCTTGATCAGTCCTGTTCCTACTGTATGTTTTCAATCTTTTGTGCTGAGAATGGCCGCTCCACTGATGCTGTAGGAACAGTGAGCACGAGCTGGAGCAACTTTGTCGCTTCAGGAATAGTTTCAATTAGATCCTTCTTGGGCAAAACGCTGAAAAGCTATCCAGGAGATTTACATTCATCCCTCACCGTTTGTGAGCTATACAGTCCGGTCTTCCTTTAATTATTATCTCCTGCTTCGATTGAAAGTCCAGTTGAGAAAATTTTGTCAATATAGATATGTAATCCACCATTCTGAAAATAAGGCCAAGCAACACGAAAAAAATGACTGGGTGGTTGCACTTAACTTGCTAACTGTTTACTGTAGCTTGCTGTCACTAATTCTATTATTACCGTTTATTATTACAGTTAGCATAGTAATTGCGCAATCCATGGTGAGGCTCAGCCGGCTGCTGCCTCACCACTCGTCTCCACTTAGTATTTGAACGGTAAATGTGAAAATTCAGCGATTTTGAAAAAATAAATAAATGGTGAAGTTAAATGGAAAAGAACGTTAAAGTACAAATCACTATCTAAATATAACTGTTTAATTTATTTTGTCATTTGATATTTCCATGACGACAGGTGAGGCTGCCTCCCCTGACTGCACGTCACTGGTATGATTATTACATTCCTATTTTGTTCCTGTAAAAAAATAGACCAAAAAACGCAACCAGGACAGGCGCAGCAAATACATAATAGCACGACCCAACGTCACTTCCGCCCTACGTACGTCAAACATGGCGATGGTACTAAGGTCAGTATGTTTGCATTTCACAATTTTGTGACTCATTCGTGAGTTCTTGTGGATTTATGACCTATTAAACAGACGACTGGATATAGCAGCAGCACATTTGGTTGTATCGGAGTAGAAACGTTCCAGGGCGTTCCTCGTATTTATACCGGGGAGTAATAACCGCGACTTAGCTGGCTAACGTTAGCATTTGACCAAAGTGCACATTACTGCTCGTAAAAGGACGCACAATGTTTTTGTTTTCTTCTGTTACTTGTTTTACGCGACTGAATCTCACTATTTGGGCTTCGTGTCGTCACGCTCAACGTCACGTTTCTGTTTATTTCCGAGTGATTCGTCCTCGAGTGAACTAAAACTGAGCTAGCCTCATCTGCCAAAACGACCAATTTGACATAATTCACCTTTATTCATCATCATCATCATCATCATCATCATCATCATCATCATCATCATCATCGTAATACTACATTTCATGATCCGCATGCTTGTTTTGGCCAAGCTTTTATGTCGGATGCCCTTCCTGACATAACCCACTGTATTTATCCGGGCTTGGGACCGGCACAAGAAGTCTTATGTTCCTTTGTGGCTACAGAACAAGCAACTCACTCAGTAAAAGACTCCCAAACACAAAATGGTAATTGGCACAGCAGCATTCAAAAAGATGGAGGACACTGATTCGCTATGGCGACCCCTTGAAGGGAAAAGCCGAAAGGAAAAGAAGATTTGTGCCTTTCAACACTCTCAAGGACACTTTACAGTCACATGATATTTTTTCTGCGGGTGAGCAGTGGCAGCCGCACACGCCAGCGTTCACTCAACTCACTCAACCCAGAAGTAACACTTTAATAAACACCCTACAACAGATGGAAGGCAACACAAGAAGTAAGATGGGCGAAAGGTGGAAGAAATTGTCCACAGGTGGTATGAACGCAGGGAGAAAGGATAATTGAACCATAAACACGGTTGTATGAAAGGTATATAGCATGGAAGAAAACAAGGACGGGCGATAGAAAGAAAAAGGTGGGTGGGAAGTCGGATGGAAGGAAATGTATGGAGTAGGCAAGGCGTCAACCTCTAGTCCTCCAATGGCATTAACGTGCATGTTTCAATTTTTCTCCCCTCCTGCACATGTAATTCAAATGATCACAATTGTTAAAAACAATGACGGCTAAGTGAATGAAGATATGAACGTGGAAGCAATGATGAACGGTAGAAAAGAATTGAAGACTTTTACGGTCTCCACACAATGAATTGAGTGAGTTTCTCCTTTTATGTTTGATTTCATTGTTCTGTTTATTGTTGACTGTACTTTGTATTTGGAGAATTGTCTCCCAAAGTAAAGTGCCTTTTAATGAAAAGCTTGGAATCATCCCCAAGACAAAAACCATACCCGAAAAGATACAGCAAGTTCCTCATTTAGGTGTTCATGTCGCCCATTTCCTGCAGTCCGTCTTCACAAAACCAGTTTCACCTATGAATATGAAATCAGTGTCCCATGCCTATCACAAAATAGGCTGTGCAAAAACTTTGAGGAAGCCATATTCCAAAAGACTGTGAATTGTGCCAATTTGTTTCCAAGTCCACATTTTCAAGTGTCATTGTAACAACTTTTCTGCAGGACATTGGCCCGTCAGGGGTTGTGTCTCTCCAGGTCGCGCTGCAATGTCCTCTCCATCAAGCAGTACGTATAACTCATGAGCAAGTTCATGTTCAATCAATTGTAGACATGTCTTAAATATTTATTCTGACTTCAGTGTTGCCCCGATGGGAACCACCGCCAAGGAGGAGATGAACAAGTTTTGGGCCAAAAATACAAAATTGAGCCGGCCCATGTCACCGCACATTACCATTTACAAGTAAGTACAGTAATCCCTTGTTTATCGCAGTTATTGAGGACCGCGCGAAACTTTTTTTTACGTGTATGAGTACAAAAAACATTTATGAGGCTAAATTTAGTGGAACACAGTACAGTGCACAGTAAATGTTTGTTGTACAGTACAAAACTGGAATGCAATAAAGTAAGCAGTCCACTATCAACATACATATACAGTAAAGTCTCGTTATATCGATATCGGATATATCGATAGTCCCGGTTATATCGATACTATTTCTATGCACGCACGGAGAAAATTACATGCAAACAGGGTCGGATATATCGATAGTCCCGGTTATATCGATATTTTTTCGGACTCCCTTGAATATCGATATAACGAGACTTTACTGTATATATATATATATATATATATATATATATATATATATATATATATATATATATATATATATATATATATATAGTCTTCTTCTTTTCCTTTCGGGTTTTCTTTCAAGGGGTCGCCACAGCAAATCAGTGTCCTCCATCTTTAGAGGTTTGATCCGCATGTTTGTTTTGGCCAAGCTTTTACGTCGGATGCCCTTTCTGACACAACCCTCTGTATTTATCCGGGCTTGGGACCGGCACAAGAAGACATATGTCCCTTTGTGGCTACAGAACAAGCAACTCGCTCAGTAAAAGGATCCCAAACATAATATTGAAAGGTACACTCCTCGTCTTTCTTGATGCAAAGCACCGTAGATTCATTGATATTGCAATGGCGTGCAACAGTGGCATAACTTTCGCCTTCCCTCAGTTTGTCAAATAATTTTATTTTTTCACTCAGTCATCATTTTCCCTTTTTTTGGGGTTCACTGTATGATTTTGAAGGCTGCACAGTAATGCCCCAAAATGGTTGAATAAATTAAAAAATAACAACAGTAAATCTAATGAATTCTGTATGCTGCTCTCTGTGTGCCCGCTGTTTTACAGCACTGTCGTGACTTTCGTGGCCGTTTGCGACCTTTTTTTTAGGTTTGAAAAAAAATCTGCCATGCATCAGGAGCCGCAATAATCGAGCCGCCAAGTAAAGGATTACTGTCGTATGCACCATGCCGTGTCAAGATTTCTTCACTAAATAATGGGAATGTGAATTAGTTATTCAACATGTGATATAATTTATTAAATTGGCATTTATGATGCATTGTAAGCGTATTTTATCATTATTTCATGACCGATGTGTATTTTTCACATTTTGAATGTGAATTAGTCATCTTGTAACGCTATTTTGTTCCATTTATCCATCTTTAAAACTTACTTAAAAATGTTTTTTTATTATTTTATTCTCCTGAGAGTGATTATTTTATGTTGTAACTTTTTTTGGTAATCTTTTTTTTGTTGATGAAATTGTCGATGAATTCTGTTTTTGTTTCGTTTTCGTGTGGAAATAAAATATTAGTGACGAAATGAATGACGAACAATTTTAGTTGACATAAATACTGCCAACTGTAATTTGTATGCAGCTGGAATAGTCATTCATTTTTATAGATACAGTACTTTTGAAATTGCTACTATCTGACCTACAGATTACTTTACTCTTTGCTGTGGCGACCCCTTCTTTTCCTTTCGGCTTTTCCCTTCAAGGGGTCGCCACAGCAAATCAGTGTCCTCCATCTTTAGAGGTTTGATCCGCATGTTTGTTTTGGCCAAACTTTTACGTCGGATGCCCTTCCTGACACAACCCTCTGTATTTATCCGGGCTTGGGACCGGCACAAGAAGACATATGTCCCTTTTTTACTTTTACTATTGCAGTGTTATTCATGTTTTGTGTGTGTGTGTGTGTGTGTGTGTGTGTGTGTGCTTTTATTCCAGATGGTCTGTCCCTATGATGATGTCGATCACACACCGGGGAACTGGAGTCGGCCTCAGTGGAGGTATCTTTTTTTCCCATTCTGTTCTCACGTGCTTACTTGAGTCATGTCAAAACTACCACTCAATTGACACCCCCAAAATAAGCCACTGCATTAATTCCCCATGTTGTTGGCCATTGATCATTATAGGCAAGAGTCCTCAAAATAAAGTGCCTTGTATATGTTTCCCTGCAAAACCGAGTCACAGACTAAAACAGCCTGTAGTGGAGCAGCAGCCCAAGCAGCATCGCGTTGATCTCTGCCCGAGCTGGATTCCTTTTGATTTGCATGCTGATGAATTCTGAAAAAGGTCACCGAGCTCATCTGCCAATTGGAGAGACAAATTCACCCGGCGAGCGCTCGCCTAGCCGTCACAGAGCAAACACAGAAAAACAACCTTTGATGAAAGCGCCTGAAGACATCTGCTTTGTCAACGGCGGCGTTGACGTCATCAAATCTCAGCTATTGATTTTGTGATGCATTTTCCTTTTCCTTTCAAATACCACCCCGAAATAAGTCTGAATCACAAAATTTGTAATCAAGGCCATATCCAACTGAACGGTGAAGAATTATTATTATTATTATTATTATTATTATTATTATTATATTGTATTTTAATTTTTTTTAACTATTCACACTTAGTGAGGTTCGTGAGATACAGACTTAAATCCGTAATTATATATGGAATGTTTTTGAAGAGAGAAATCTTAAGCCTCTGGGGTTTTCCCCGCTTTTCATCTCTCAAAATCAGATTTTAATATCATCCATCTATGCTACTCTTGATCCCTACCCTTTAAATAAATACTTCAAAACTTACAATTACATTCTCAAAGCTTAATATTGATGAACAAAGCATAACATTTTCCTCATATCACTATAATCTTATAATCATTAAAATAATTACATTTTAAAAAAGTGAAGAAAAAGACGTAACATAAAAAAAGCCTTTGGCCTCATCTCGCTTATTTTTTCTGTGAATGAGAACATTTTAAAAAGAAACACCAAAAACATTTCCTGTAGTTGGGAACATTTCCCCAACTTTAAATGTGTAATTAGATTAGAAGAATACTAATTAAATCACAAGATCATTTTTGTCTTTAAATGAATACCTAAATCCCTTACTCAACATTTATTTCCCATAAGAAACCATTAAAAATGAGAAGAATCCGTTTCCAGGTGCCCATAAAAGATAATTTTTTTACTAAATAAGCCTTAAAACTACACATAATATACCTTATTTTATGTATAATAAATGTGCTATTGTATTATAATTAAAGAAATACACTATACTGTATAATAAAGTCATTTTATTTACCTTTGTGATGGTCGTTGATGGCTTGATGGAATGGAGTGGGAGGAGGAGGGAGGGAGTTACTGTTTGGAAGGAGTGTCCCCTGCTTGCTGCTTTTCATTAATCCAAATCAACAGACGTTTTTCAACTTCTCCTATTGCATGAGACTGGTGCTTAGACAACACAGAAACACCCATAGCCACATGTAGCAATGGTCAACTTAGCATACTGGTACTGGGACGCTAAATCACACAAACGCACACCTCGATCGTGTTTTTTGATGATCTTCTTCTGTTCGACCGTAATTTTCTTTTGTGTCCTCTTCGGCTTAACACTGGCCTGTGGTGGAGTCTTTTTCGGTCAAAAAAAGCAAAAGTATCCACTCGATAACAAACCACGTCTGCACTGAGTGCACTGAAAGAAAGTGGGTGTAGAAAGCTAATGCGCCCGCCACAGTGGCGCTGTTCGACCGTGTGCTTTGGTGTTCTTCCGCCGAAAACTAGTCCGCCAACCATTGTCGCGCTCCGTGTGTTTCCTGAAAAGTAGTTCGTATGCCAAGAATATATTCTTGCGAATGTAATGTTCGTCAGGCGAAAAGTCTGTAAGCTAAAGTGTTCGTAAGCTGAGGTATCACTGTATTACTGTACAGTGTATTATCCCCGACACCCACACAACGGAAAAGATAATGAAAACATTTTCAATATACATTGTATAGTTTTCACACGTAGGTCTTCTCACAAAGCACAATGTCACAGGGTGACACATATCGATCTGCAGCTCATTTTCCTCCTCAATGAATTGTTCAGACAGCACTTGATTGTATTGTGATCAATAAAGCGTCTGTCTAATTTGTCCCAACAGCCATTTCCGCCTTTGCCGTGGCCGCTCTGCTTCTGCCCGGTAGTTACCCACACTACCTGGATCTCATCCATTCGCTCCCCGTCGGCCCCTTTCTCATTGGCCTGGCCAAAGTGGGCATTGCTTTCCCTGTGTCCTACCACACCTTCAATGGGATCCGCCATTTGGTAAGAAATTCAGCACATTACTAAGAAACCTATTATGGGATTTAGCAAGCCGTTCATTATTCCCCCAACGTTTATTATGTTAGACATAGTGTAAACTGAATGTATACTCTTTTCAAAATCTAACCATCATGCTCCATCATGACCAAGTCACCAACAGATTGAATAATTTAAGCAAATTTATTACAATGAAAAACCTTCAGTATAAGACAACACAGTACCGTATTTTCCGATGTATAAGTCACACCCAAGAGCCTTGATTTTCTTAAGATGACCTTACATCTTATATGCAGGTGTGCCTTATATGTGAAGTAATGTTGAGCCAAGCAATGTCTCGCAACAACTGTCAGCAGTTATGGACTCCATTTCCCTCTGTAGAAGAGGTAGTGAGTAACCCGAGGCCTCTACTGTTGCACCTTATAATGTGATTTGTCTGATATTTGAAAAACTTGTATGTATTGATATATTATATTTGGGAAAGTTGTTTTTTCATTCATTGAAGGTGCACCTTATACCCCGGTGCACTTTATACACCGGGAAATACGGTCTTGATGCTTTTTTTCTTCTGCTGGTATTAGGGAATCATGAAGAGTTCCATTTAACAGTTACTGTTAATAACCTTCAGGCTTCAACGAGAAAGGAAAAAAAAACAGGGAAAGGCCTACAGCACAGGTGTCAAAGTCAAGGCCCGGGGGCCAAATCCTGCCCTCCACATCATTTTATTCGGCTTGCAAAAACAAATCAAGCGCCAAGTGCCATGATACTTGCTAAAGTCCGAACCAAAATTTCAAATTGTCCCATGTAAACCACAATAACAGTCATTCTTCAGATTTGAAATCTAGTTATTCATTAATTTGTTGTGCGCTCTGTGTGTAATATGTGGAGGGAATTAAACATTCTAATGGCTTCCTCAAATTCATAACAACCCCCCGAGAGGAAACCGTAACTACAATGTGACCCGTGGGGAAAAATGACTTTAACACCCTTGGCCTACAGGAAATGCTGAAAATTATTTTCAGTTAAAATGTGGCACTGGAAACAGTTACAGATGTGTGGTGACTCCAATTTAACAGGAGTTGGAATGCAATTGGTTCAGTTGAAGAGAGTGTGCTCACTTGTGCAACCACTTATTCATGGTTGATTTTTATAGCTGCACTTTTAGAAAATCTCAATTTAATTTTATTGGTTTCCAAACACAAAAATGGTGTCAATGATTTATTGAGTGCTTACTTTTTGGCACAGGTAAAAACTTAGTATATAAAAAGGGTAGTGTCATAATTACACCTTTATTATGCATATTTTGTTTCAAATCCATTACGTCTAAGCTGCCTGGTACCGAATAGTCTTCGATTGGTGACCTGTGCACTAGACTTGACTTCATAAAGCGACACCATCCCAAAGAGATCTCGATTCAAAGCACCAATGCTCTCTTTTGATTTGCACTGCTGCTAAATCATTTTATCTGACGCGGCTACACGAACGGTAAACAGTTTCTCGAATTTCAAGTTAATGCATCGCCGAGCGCAGTCATTTTCCAGACACTCGTGCATATCCCTCCATACACTCGTATATCTCTTGAATAGATAAAAAGCCAGACACTTTGATAAATTACGCTTGTGCTCTTCTAATGCACCCAAAGCTTGAATGGGGCTTTTTGTGTTAAATTATTGCTAAAATGGTCCGCTATCTTTCAGGGCAGCGCAGTGCTCGTGCAAAGTGGATAAAGCCTCATTTCAATAAAACCATCCACATTGTTGCAAAACGGGGAGATTCCAAATTTGCAGTCTATTTATACCATGCAGTTTTATAATCTGTTGTGCGTGTGTGTCAGACTCTTTCCAATGAATACTTTGACTTTTGCGAGGCATTTTGTTTTTCGTGTTCATCCTATATCTATCATATTTCCCATTTTTACCAAATCTACTCCCCAGGTTTAAATAAAATCCGGTCAGAATGGTTTGCATTTTTTCGCCAATCGACATGTGAAAATACAACAAATGGCTGCCGTGAAAAGCATCACCGATATCAACAGTCAATTATTTTTACCAAAATGAAAGAAAATGTCTTGGTGACAAATGTGTAAATAAGAAGGCGATGTCTCTCATTTTCAATTTTTTTTGTCATTTTGAAGTTAAAAGAAGTTATCCACTGGATGTAAAAACATATATTTTTTTAGCTGATAAATCGAGCTGTGAATGATCTTGCTTTAAAATTGTATTTGAAAACTATCTCAAAATTCTGTATCTGCATTAAAAAAAAAAAAAAATCTTCCGGTTATTAACTCATTCACTGCCAGACGATGGGCAAAAATGTATCCACTCCAGTGCCAGGGTTTTTGTCATTTTCACTCAAATTGCAGGACCCACAGAATATTGAGGTTTAGAACTACATAAACATTCAATGCAGCGTAAGAAACCTTTGGCTCTTCTTCATCAAAACTTCATCAAAGTTTATTTCGAGCTTACTTGGTTGTAGAGTTATCTACATTGAAAGTGGGGGCGTTTGTACAAAAGGTAAATGTTGCCCCCCCTCCTGTGGGAGGGAAAAACATAGCCAGAGGTCTGATCAGCGCTTTGTCGGCATACTACCCGCAATAAAAAAACAAAACCCAAACAAGTTCGGGAATGGCGCTCCACGTCATGCTTTTCAACTACCGAATAAATTCGGGAATGGAAGTGAATGAGTTAAAAAGCAAATCATGGTGACATTTAAAAAGATAAAAATGAATCCCCAGCCGGGGTTTTCTCTCTCAGAATGACTTTGCATCCACTTGCGCTTAAATGATAGACAAGAAAATTTCTATTATTATAGTTTATTTACAGCTAATGCAAAAACAAATGCTTTCTCATCGAGGCAAACAAAATGTCCCTTTTGTCACAACATGAATATGAGCCTGAAAAATGTAATTTCTAAAATGGTCAACAAATTAGTGTCATAAAATGAGCCAGCGAACTCCATTGCTGATACCTACCGTATTTTCTGCGCACCGGAATATAAAGTGCATCCCCAACGAATGGTGTATTTTCCATATATAAGGCGCACCGACCTTCAATGAATGACAAATGTTTTTCAAATACAGTAAAGTCTCGTTATATCGATATCGGATATATCGATAGTCCCGGTTATATCGATACTATTTCTATGCACGCACGGAGAAAATTACATGCAAACAGGGTCGGATATATCGATAGTCCCGGTTATATCGATATTTTTTCGGACTCCCTTGAATATCGATATAACAAGACTTTACTGTATAACATAAAAATGCATAAACATTTCCAAATATAAGGCACACCACATTATAAGGTGCTTTTAGTAGAGGCTGGGGCTACGCACCACTTCCTCTACGGGGGCAAATGGAGTCAGTGGCTGCTGACAGCCGCTGCGAGACCTGTTGTGGCTCAATATGACTTCACATGTCAAGGCTTTTGGGTGCGCCTTATACACCGGAAAATACAGTACCTTGGATCAAATGTTTTCAACGTGGGGACAATTCCGGTAGTTGCGAAGCCCTTCTTACAAGTTTTTGTTCATTAGAAGAAACGACTCAATGTCACCTGCTACCTTACTTCTTTTGTTTCTCTTCTCTCTGTGCACTGTGCGGTGATGTTGAGGCGTGACTTCAAGTGCATGTTTTTCATCTTGCCCGGAAATGTTTGTTCTATCCGGTATTGACTCCGTTATCATTATTTCCATGATCAGTTCTCTCCTTTTTTCCCGTCTCTTTCCCACCCCATCACCTATTTCTCTTTTCTCTACCACCTCCTTTCTTCTCCCAAAATTTAAGTGTTGGGATGTCGGCAAAGGCTTCAAAATTCCTGAGGTATACCGCAGTGGCTACACCGTGATTGGACTGTCCATCATCGCCACCATCGCCACTGTCACGCTCCTGTGAGCTCACTCTGCCGAGTCTAAGTGCATTGTGGGAATGTTGCTTTTGTGTCTATGTTATGCAGATTAAATAAAAATAAAGGATTCTATATATATTTAGAGGTGTTGTTTTTTTAACAATAATGCAGCGTCACTTTTTTTTATACCTCAGAATGGAACCATGGGACTTGTTTTCAAAAACTCTGTTTTTGAACTTCCATTAGATTTTGGCGACTTTCTCCAAATGGGCCTGAATTTGTTTTCGATTCACAACAGGACAAATATTTGTCATTGTGACCTTCGTCTGAAGCACCTGGTGGAAAATGAGCTTGCGAGCATGTCTGAAATTCTGAGGTCGTTATTATGTTGGTTTATTTTTTGTTGCAAATTTATCCTGCACCAGCCATTTTAAAAGAATGCACTTCAACCCTTATAACTTTCAACTCAAACCGCAAAGAATATTACGCTAAATTTACTGCACCATTTCTTCAACTAGTGCACCCCCCGCTTAAAAAACATTGCATTGAGCTTCCTTGTGACCCCATTTATGGAAGGTGAGGTGTTCGTGTTAACTGCAGCTTTTTTAAAAGCTGCAGATAGCCCGACTTAACCTTTTAAAATGTCTCCTCTTACGTAACCTGTCCTTTTTTTGCTCTCTGACGTTAGCGTCTCTAATTGCTTTTCTTAAACGCTCACGACTTGTGTGTGTCAGCCAGCCAGACAGACAGCCATTCATATTTTAGCTTGTATTGGTTGCCGTGTCTGCTGGTGTGTATGTTTGAGTGTGTGTGTGTGTGTGTGTGTGTGTGTGTGTGTGTGTGTGTGTGTGTGTGTGTGTGTGTGTGTGTGTGTGTGTGTGTGTGTGTGTGTGTGTGTGTGTGTGCGCGTGCGTGTGTGTGTGTGTGTGTGTGTGTGTGTGTGTGTGTGTGTGTGTGTGTGTGTGTGTGTGCATGCACGTGTGTGTTGATTTCCAGTCTTTTTCAAGATGTAGGTGTAGTGAGATCAGGCTGCCTGCTTTGCCACCCATGTGTGCCCGAGGGTGGGGTCGGACCTCCCGTCGGGGCAGCTCACATATGAGCCACTCTTTGCTTTGCTTTACCGGGCAGGTGTCATGGCTGCTCTGGCTCGAACACCGGTGCCGTTGGTGATTACAAGAAAAACACAACATAAATGGAACGCTTCCCTCCACCAGGGAGGTGATGTTTGATTTTGAGTCAAACCTCAACTATCCCCCAAGATGCAAGGTCGGCCACATTACACTCATCTAGGAACTTTTTGTGATACGTAGACAGATTATTGAACTGAACACAACAGAGCTTTTGGAGCACTTAGCTTTTGGACCAACTGCCCAGCTTAGTTTATTTAAAGGTACAGATGTACAGTTGGCAGCACAAGTACTGTATTTTAAATGAAGGAAAAGGACTATAGCACAGGTGTCAAAGTCAAGCCCCGGGGGCCAAATCTGGCCCGCCACATTGTTTTATTTGGCCCACAAAAGCAAATCAAGCATGTCAAGTGCCATGATGCAGGGTGATCACCCTGCGCCTTATACGATGGTGCGCCTTATATGTGAAGTCATATCTAGCCACAACAGGTGTCACAACGACTGTCAGTGGCCAGTGACTCCATTTCCCCCTGTAGAAGAAGTCGTGTGTCACCCTAGCCTCTATTGTAGCGCCTTGTAATGTGGCGTGCCTTTTATTTGGAAAACGTTTATATATTTATATATTGTATTTGGAAAACTTTTTGTATTCATTGAAGGTGCGCCTTATGTTAGAATCAGCGCTACTAGTATTAAATTTGAGTTATTCTGGGTTGAGTGAACGCTGGCGTGTTTGGCTGCCGCTGCTCACCCAAAGAAAAAAAATTATCCCGTGACTATAAAGTGACCTTGAGAGTTTTTAAAGGTGCTTAGAAATTAAAAGTATTATTATGATTATGATTATTATTAATATTATTATAGTCCGGTGCACTTTATATATGGAAAAGGTTTTAAAATACATAATTCATTGGGGGTGCGCCTTATACATCGGAAATTACTGTTGTTGTTGTTTTTTTTTTTTTTTTTTTTTTTTTTTTTTTTCCCTGACTAAAAGTAGCCCCTCTCCTTGCTTCAACATCGCTGCTTGGCACCTACAGTAAATGCCACAAAACGGCCCCAAAGCAATTATTTTACACTGGATGGGGATTTAGGTTCATCTATCAGTAAGTCATGCCCGACAGTCCCTCCAAAAAGTCAGTGAATAGGTGAATTTGCAAATGTTCGAGATACAAATATGCCCGCCTTATAGTCCCATGCGCCTTATGCATGGAAAAAGTTGGAACATACAGCATTCATTGGGGGTGCGCCTTATATTCCGGTGCACTTTATCAGAATCAGAAAACCTTTATTCGTCCCACAATGGGGAAATTTGCAGTCCACAGCAGCAATTTGAAAGGGGATTGGGTGGAGGGTGAAAGGATAGAAAACAAGATATTCTAAGCATAACAAAATAAAAAGGTCAACTGTATACTGTGCAAATGTAAATGTGCAAAGCCCTTTCATAAAAAAACTGTACATAGTGCAAGTATCAAGAAAGGCATATTGATATATTGCATCAACCCATATTTACAAATATCCCGTTTTTTTCACGTGATCATCGAGAATTGCAAAGCCTGACAGCAGTTGGTAGGAACGAGCGGCGGTACCACTCCTTGCAGCGCGGGTGTAATAGTCTATGGCTGAAGGAGCTACCCAGTGCTACCAGGGTGGGCAGGAGGGGGTGGGAGGGGCTGTCCATCATAGCTTTTAGTTTAGCTAGCATCCGTCTGTTGCCCACCTCCTCCAGAGAGTCCAGTGAGCAGCCCAGGACGGCACTGGCCCTCTTGACAAAGCGCTCCAGTCTTTTCCTTTCCCGGGTGGTGATGCTGCCTGACCAGCAGACAATTCCATAAAAGATGGCTGAAGCCACCACAGAGTCATAGAAAGTATTTAGGAGTGACCCCTGAACTCCAAAAGACCTCAGTTTCCTGAGTAGGAAGAGGCGACTCTGTCCCTTTTTGAATAGGGCATCCGTGTTTGTAGTCCAGTCCAGTTTATTGTTGAGAGGATCCAGTTTATTGTTGAGAATACGGAAACTACGGTATTCACCAGTGACGTGCAGTCAGGGGAGGCAGGTGAGGCTGTGCCTCACCTGTCATCATGGAAATATCAAATGACAAAATAAATTAAACTGTTATATGTATTTAGTGATTTGTACTTTAACGTTCTTTTCCATTTAACTTCACCATTTTTGGTTTTTTTTCTTCAAAATCGCTGAATTTTCACATTTACCGTTCAAATACTAAGTGGAGATGAGCGGTGAGGCAGCAGCCGGCTGAGCCTCACCATAGATTGCACAATCACTATGCTAACTGTGCTGGCTTGCTCTGCAGTGAAACCGAATTGCTGTCCCTCTGCATATCACTATTAAAGTGTTCAAAAGCTTTTAGTATATGAACTAAATTTCTACATTTTAGCTGCTGTATATAATGTACAGTCACTGTACATTATAAACGCTACTACAGTGTTTATTTTATTTTTATCAAAACTGTGCAGAGGTGAGGCACACAGTTCTCCTGCCTCATGACATGCGCCGGTGATTACAGATTCTTCTTGCGACTCCTCGGCTGCAGAATAATAGAATTAGTGACAGCAAGCTACAGTAAAAGGTTAGCAAGTTAAGTGCAACCATCCAGTCATTTTTTCGTGTTGCTTGGCCTTATTTTCAGAATGGTGGATTAAATATCTAAATTGAAAGAATTTTCTAAACTGGATTTTCAATCGAAGCAGGAGATAATAATTAAAGGAAAACCAACACCGGAATGTATAGCTCACAAACGGTGAGGGATGAATGTAAATCTCCTGGACAGCTTTTCAGCGTTTTGGCCAAGAAGGATCTCATTGAAACTATTCCTGAAGCGACAAAGTTGCTCCAGCTCGTGCTCACTGTTCCAGCTACTACATCACTGGAGCGGTCATTCTCAGCACAAAAGACTAAAAACATACAGTCAGAACAAGACTGATCAAGGACGACTTTCTTCACTGGCAGTGATCTCCATTGAGACAGAGAGACTTGGACTTCATTTATAACTAAAGGCAACACGATAATAAAGGTAACACGATAATAACGTTTTCTTTTTTTCTATGCTACAGTTTGTATACAGTATATAAAGAATGCTGACATGACAATTGAAACAAAACACGTTAACTGTTGCCAATCAAATGGTGAATAAGCTACTCTGTGGAGTTCATATGTTTGGAAATCTGACTGTTGACGTCAGTGCCTCACCAGCCATGAACCTCACAGCACGTCACTGGTATACACATGCACTTTATTTTCTCACTTACACAAAACCAGATTGAATTTTCCGTGTTCTAATATTTTCTATCTTCTTCCATTGTTCTAATATTATAATGACCAAATGTATCTCTTTGCTAGAGAAGAGCCACATTCTGCACTACTGATTTTTTCCCTACATTTTGGTGATCTGTAATCTTGACAGTTACACAGACACCTCCGCACAAGTTCTTTACATAATTTGTAAAATCACTTCAAATGACTTCTACTGAGCTTATTTTACAAAGATTCCACCATGTATAGCTATATTTTACGTTTTAAGACTCGCGCTGAATATTCAGGAAGTCTTGTTTTCGAGTTGATGACGATCCCCTACGTGAAGTTACTTTTGGAATGCCCCTGACCGAGAAAGCGACACACAAAGCATTTTGCGGTTCTTTGTTTGGTCTGAAAACTTTGTGTTGATCCATGTTGATGGCGAAATTAGAAGGAAAACATAAATAACGCGATGGTGAATCGTGGTGTGTGGCACCAAGACTACTATTTGATACAAGGTGACACAAATTCCCAGCAGACAAATCAGCCCATTTCCAACGAAGCTAGGGCGCTATCTTGTGCATTTTCTGGGACACTACATGCTGTCATTGATGGCTCGAATTGATATGGGAGGACTCCTTTAATCGATTGCAAACTTTTATGCTTTCCTCTTCAGAACTATTTGAATCATATTCATAACTGGATGAGTAACAAGAAAGCATCTTCTCCGAATCTGAACTCTTTGAGCCCATTGTTTTGTTTCTTGAGCAAGGCAAGACGACTTGGCGTGGTATCACGAACTGGGGGCGGGACTTTCTGAAAATCACCAGTTTCGAGCTGATTTGGGGCAGATTTTGGACACTTGAAGTCAGTTTTATTGGTGTTTTTCATTTGACTAAAAATATCAGCCTGTGTGTTTTGGGTATTTTAGATGCCATAAAACGTTTTTCTGATGTTAGTTAGGAAACAAAAAAAAATGTGTTGGTTGTCCTTTAAGTTATTTGCTCGATTTAAGATCATAATATTGCCAGCCTACCTCAAGCGTCAACAATATTGTTTCCCATGATAGTTTTGGGGGGGAAATATATTGTCCTAAACACGCACTCTTTGTGATGATAAGCAGATCAGAAAATGGATGGAAGGATATTATTAGGATACTAAAAACTGTATTGGGACCGGCATACATGTGTGACTTCTGCCCAGTTCTGACTTTGAAGAAAGTAATGGCATTCATTGGGTCTTTAACAAAACAGTCAAACCTCACTTTTTGAACGTCTGTGTTCTCGACCAAACATTTTTTTATGTCCTGGTTTACAACCAAAAATCTGTACTTGACCAAACTGAGCGCACTTGAATACACCTCTCGACTCCCCTCTGCTTCCTTATGTGTCACTTCCTTGCATCGAGTTTCATTGTGACAGACGCGTTATCCTCGTGTAACGTTCCATTGTGAGCAGGCGTGTTTGTATTGTTCAATCATGATTTAAGAAATGCAGACATTGATTACATTGATTATAAAGGCAAATGTTTCGGTTTTCGACCAAATCAGTTTTCAAACATGTTTCCGGAACGGATTATGGTCGAAAATGGCTCAATGCCATTCTTCAGGCATTGGGGAAAAAAAGTAAATTCGGTAATCCTAATTGACCTCAAGCCTGATTTCATGTCACACATTTTTTTTAAACTTGTTTATGAAAGCTTCTCGTTTCAAGCTGAGATGAGGTCGTTATCTCATGAGCGTTATTTGTTTCTCTACTCGCTATAGTTTCCAATCTCGTGTCAGTTTAGATGTGTTGTTTGTCAAGAACCACACAGAGTGCGGCCAGCCGTGGAGCCTGTTAGCTTCTCCCAAATTGCTTTATCTGTGCGTTAGCGGCTGTTCTGTCAGCTCGTATTTTGGACTTGGAAGCTTGAGAAAAAAAATGTCACCGAATACACAATTAATACACATGATTACACACGCTGTACAATTACTGGCACCGCGTGGGTTTTTGTTGTTGTTTTTTTGTTTGTTTGTTTTGATTGTGATAATCAAGTCCGCAGCAACCAGTTCTGTCTATTACCACAATTTTTGTTGTTGCCAAGTGAAGGTAATGAACGTGCAGTTTCCATTTTTGGCTTGGTGCTGTTTTGGTGTCTGCTTCTTTTAATCTTGCCTTCCAGGGAGATGAAACAGGAGGCAAATTAGATTTTAAATTGATTTTTTTTTTTGTGGCTTCAGTATACCTCGGTGGTACCTCGGTTCTCGAACGCCTCACAGTTCGAACAAATCAGTGTTCGAACAAAATATTCGAGATATTCTTGCTTCGCAGTTCGAACACCAATCGGGGTTCGAACGCCGGTACAGCGCGTGAGTGCGTACGCGAGGGTTGGGTGTTGAGCGGCGTACGGGTGTATCGCTCTCTCCGTGACCAACTGTTGTCGCTAGCGGACGTGCTGCGTTTTGCTCTAGTGTTTAATATAGGTGTACGAAGAGTTTTAGCCCCTAATCATGCCTCCAAAGAAAGTAAGTGCTGCTTACAGTGACAAAAGAAAAGTAGTGCGTATAACTATTGCATTTAAGAAATACAGTAAAGTCTCGTTATATCGATATTCAAGGGAGTCCGAAAAAATATCGATATAACCGGGACTATCGATATATCCGACCCTGTTTGCATGTAATTTTCTCCGTGCGTGCATAGAAATAGTATCGATATAACCGGGACTATCGATATATCCGATATCGATATAACGAGACTTTACTGTAATCGCAAAATATGAAGGAGGTGTGCGAGTGTCTGATCTGGCGAGGGAATACAGCATGGCGAAATCTACGTTCAGTACGATATTAAAGAATAAGGAGGCTGAGAAATCTAGTGATGTGACTGTGGGGGTGAGAGCAAGTGTCATTGGATAGATATTTTAAGAGAAAAGAACATCCTGTAGCCGAGTCATCCGAAGCTGTCACGTTCCGAGCGAGAGTGACGGCAGATGACTCGTCGGAACGTAGTGGAATGTTTGGGATCCCAAAGCAGACACGTACTAACCAAGCAGGATGTTTATTCATAAATAAAAGAAAACACGGCGAGTAAGAAGGCAAGGGGTGATCCGACCCGCTTACTACGCCAAAAAGCAAATGGCACACGAGGGTGCAAAGTTACGCAATCCCGGAAGATGACATAAATTTACGGGACGCGGGGAAAATACTTCGGACCGGATACACTTGCGCATCGAAGGAAGAGTCCAGGTACGGTGGCGAGTTGAGTTGATCATCCGTCATTGGCGCGGTGATCGCGAACCGTATAAATGCCCCGTGTTCGTGATTAGAGAATTGACAGCAGGTGGAGAACGGCCGGGAGAGGCAGCCCCGCCCCCCCGCTGTCAACTCGCAAGTGACAAGAGCAAAGAGATGGTTTCGGTGTTCGAAAAAAAAATCGCTTTTCCAACAGGGTCCTGGAACGAATTATGGTCGAGAACCGAGGTACCACTGTACTTCCTTGCAACTCAATACTGTTAAACTCAAGCTGTTACAATGTGGGATTGCGTTGTAGGTTTTTTTGTTTGTTTGCTTGTTTGTTTTTTGTTTGTGTGCATTTGTAGCTGTGCAACAGTGTCACCGGTACTCAAATATGAATCTCAAGTGGCTAAAAAATATCCATATACATATTTTCAATGGGTCAAAAGTTCATTTAATTGCACACATTAGACCACATTTTTTTAATTCAAAAGAGTAACAGAAAGACAACCTAAAATAAAATCTCATTTCCTTTTGGACATAAATAATTGAATGAAACAAAACATGTTTTTTAGCCAATGAAGTCATCTCCAAAGTTATTGGAACAACAAAGTTCATATCTTAGTCTTTTGTTGCATTTAGGTTTCTGGTCAAAACATGAATATCAAACAAAAATTGAGAATATTAGCTTTTGCTTCCTGCTTTTTCCATCTGGATGTTACGATAAAATGAACGGCATCCAAATAACATAGAATATTTGGTGGCATAATCTTTCGTTAATTTAAACAGATTCTTTTCTTACAGACACTGGCTTTTTTAGGTGTTCAATTACCTTACCTTATGTTTCGGCGTATAATTGAACACCTAAAAAAGCCACTGTCTGTAAGAATAGAATCTGTTTAAATTAGATGACAAGTAGACAGTATGAATTTTACAAAACTATAATCTTTACTTGCAAACAATGCCATCCTTAATTTGATCAGACATGTTTGTTCTTCATTTGGGATGCCTTTTCAGGGCTTTACCGCGGCTCCTTGCAATTCTAGTTCATTTCTGGCCTGTCTTCCTTCAGTCTCCTCCTCACAGGGTCAATTGCCAGTCCAATTAAGGTTCAGGTCCGGGGATTGACTTGGCCAGTCTCAGACCTTCCATTTTTCCTCGCTGCTGAAATCCCTTTTTGTGTTGGCACTGTGTTTTGGCTCATTGCTTGAATGCTAAATTTTCCGATTAGTTGTGAAATATTTTTACGATGAATTTTCTCCAGATTAGTTCGGATCCAATTTTGTGTAAATTGCCAGAGAAAAATGTAACTCATGTCAATCGCAGCCCAATGAGTTTTGAAGACTTCTTAGGTGTTTTGTGTGGTTTGTGATTGACAGAAAAAAATGCATTCAAACTAAACAAAAGAAGCTTCTCAAACGTAAGATAAGCAACCAAAACACACTGCCAACACAACAGAGGAGGGCGTAGAATAGAGTGGCCAAGTCCATCAATCATCATGCTGAGGAGAAAGTCCCAGAAACAAACTGAAAGAGGCTGCAGAAAAGGCCTGGAAAAGTATTTCAAATGACATCAATGGGTTTTAGTCATTGCAAATGTCGGTTATGCCAAAGGTAAGTTCAGTTCATAATGTTTGTTCTTATACTTTATCTTGCTGAAGAAGTTAATAATAATAATACATTTCATTTATAAGCGCCTTTCGAAACTCTCAAGGTCACTTCACAGTCACAGGATACGTTTTTTTTGTGGGTGAGCAGCGGAAGCCACATGCGCCAGGGTTCACTCAACCCGGAAGTTACTCAAATAGATAGAAAGCTAGCTAGCTAATGGCTAGTTAGCTATATCGCTTCATTGTACACATTTGGATGCTAAACATCAACTTGAAAGATGCAATTCTCAACTTTGGTCTGATATACATGAATTTCCAATTTAGCATAAAAAGCGAAATCCGAACAAAAGTGTTATTGATTATATATTTTATCTTGTTTCAGGTTGCGAGGATGACACCTTGTGTCACTCTAACAGCCGTAATCTCATTCATTTATTTTCCGTGCCTGGACACGTACACTTTTCATCCGCGTGTATTCTCCTGTCCAGACTTTGACAAGTACGCATCAGCTGAATGATGAATGAACATGAAGGCAGCAAAGAGGCGCAATTCACTGACAGCTGAGGTTGGCTTCAATTACAAACGCAAACTAAAGCCGAGACCTGTCAATGTCTTTGAAGCTCAAAAATATAAAGCGTGTGCTCACTTTAAAAAGGGTCCACTTCACTTCTGTTTGGTGGAGGATTAGTGTCATTTTTGTATATATATATATTTTTGTATATATATTCAGAGAGGCCGGGGACTAGTGAGTGTGAGAGCCACTGTCCAGGATGAAACATCCAAGCTCCATGAATACATCAAAGAGAAGGCTCCAACGGATGATGTACTCAGAGAATGTTTCAGTCAATGGGGAACAGAGGATGAGGTGCTGGAAGAGGGAAAATCATGGGAGAAAAAGCCCCTACACGGGATGTACCACCGAACCATAGCAGAAGTGGCTGATCTCAAGAAGTCCTATCAGTGGCTAGAGAGGGCTGGCCTAAAGGACAGCACAGAGGCACTCATCCTGGCTGCCCAAGAGCAGGCCCTGAACACCAGAGCCATAGAGGCAGGGATATACCACACCAGACAAGACCCAAGGTGTAGGTTGTGCAAAGAGGCACCTGAGACAATCCAACACGTAACTGCAGGGTGTAAGATGCTGGCAGGGAAAGCCTACATGGAGCGCCATAACCAGGTGGCTGGAGTATGGACTGGAAACCCCAAGGTCAAAATGGGAAACACCTCCCAAGGTGGTGGAGAATGACCGAGCAAAAATCCTGTGGGACTTCCAGATACAGACTGACAAGATGGTAATGGCCAACCAACCAGATATCGTGGTCATAGATAAAGGGGAAAGGAAAGCCGTTGTCGTGGATGTAGCGGTCCCGAGTGATGGGAACATCAGAAAGAAGGAACATGAGAAAATCGAGAAATACCAAGGGCTCAGAGAGGAGCTGGAGAGAGCCTGGAAGGTAAAGGTGACAGTCGTGCCTGTGGTGGTCGGAGCACTTGGGGCAGTGACCCCCAAACTCGACGAGTGGTTGCAACAGATCCCGGGAACAACATCGGATATCTCGGTCCAGAAAAGCGCAGTGCTGGGAACAGCACGGATACTGCGCAGAACCCTCAAGCTTCCTGGCCTCTGGTAGAGGACTCGAGCTGAAATGGGGACAGACACCACCCATGGTGGGTGAGACGAGGATTTTTTTATTTATTTATATATATATATATATATATATATATATATTATATATATATTTATATATGTATATGTCTCCTCTTCTTTTCCTTTCGGCTTTTCCCCTCAGGGGTCGCCACAGCGAATCAATGTCCTCCATCTATCCCGGTTTTGTGCATCCTCTTCTCTCACACCAGCTACCTTCATGTCCTCTTTGACCACATCCATAAACCTCCTCTTCGGTCTTCCTCTCGGTCTCCTGCCTGGCAGTTCAACACTCAGCATTCTTCTCCCGATATAGTCACTCTCTCTCCTCTGGACATGTCCAAACCATCTCAGTCTGGCCTCTCTGACTTTCTCTCCAAAGCCTCTAATATGAGTTGTCCCTCTAATGTACTCATTCCTGATCCTATCCAACCTGGTCACACCCAAAGAAAACCTCAACATCTTCAGCTCTGCTACCTCCAGCTCTGCTTCCTGTCTTTTCTTCAGTGGCACTGTCTCCAGTCCAAACATCATGGCTGGCCTCACCACGGTTTTATACACTTTTCCTTTCATCCTAGCTGAAACCCTTCTATCACACATCACACCTGACATTTTTCTCCAGCCGCTCCATCCTGCCTGGACACGCTTCTTCACCTCTTTTCCACACTCTCCATTGCTCTGGACAGTTGACCCCAAGTACTTAAAATCCTCCACCTTCTTTATCTCTTCTCCCTGTAGCATCACTCTTGCACTTGGATCCCTCTCATTCACACACATATATTCCGTCTTGCTGCGACTGATCTTCATTCCTCTCCTTTCCAGGGCATATCTCCACATCTCTAGTTTCTCCGCCACCTGTTCCCTGTTCTCGCTACAGATCACAATGTCATCTGCAAACATCATGGTCCAAGGAGATTCTTGTCTAACATCGTCTGTCAGCCTGTCCATCACCATAGCAAACAAGAAGGGGCTCAGAGCTGACCCCTGGTGGAGTCTCACCTCCACCTTGAATTCCTCAGTCATACCGACAGCACACCTCACAACTGTCTTACAGTCATGATATATGTCTTGTACCGCTCTGACATACTTTTCCGTCACTCCAGACTTCCTCATGCAATGCCACAGCTCTTCCCTGGGCAACCTGTCATACGCTTTCTCCAGATCTACAAAGACACAATGCAATTCCTTCTGACCTTCTCTGTACTTCTCTATCAGCATTCTTAAAGCAAACACTGCATCTGTCGTACTCTTTTTTTGGCATGAAGCCATACTGCTGCTCACAAATGTTCACTTCTGCTCTTAGTCTAGCTTCAACTAGTCTTTCCCAGAGTTTCATTGTATGGCTCATCAACTTTATTCCTCTGTAGTTAGTACAACTCTGCACATCTCCTTTGTTCTTAAAAATGGGCACGAGTACACTTTGTCTCCATTCTTCAGGCATCTGTTCACCATCTAAGATCTTGTTGAATAACCCAGTCAGGAACACCACCGCCACCTCTCCAAGACACTTCCATACCTCGATTGGTAAATCTTCAGGCCCAAGTGCCTTTGCCCCCTTCATCCTCTTCAGCGCTCTCCTCACTTCTTCCTTGCTAATGCTTGCTACGTCTTGGTCCACAACAGTCACGTCTTCTACTCTTTGTTCCTTCTCATTTTCCTCATTCATCAATTCTTCAAAGTACTCTTTCCATCTTACCATCACACTACTGGCACCTGTTAATACATTGCCATCTCTATCCTTAATTACCCGAACCTGCTGCAGGTCCTTACCATCTTTGTCTCTCTGTCTCGCCAGCCTGTAAAGATCAGTCTCACCTTCCTTGCTGTCCAGCCGAGCATACAAGTCATCATAGGCCTCTTGTTTGGCCTTTGCCACCTTTACTTTAACCGTGCGCTGCATCTCCTTGTACTGCTCTCTACTCTCGTCCGTCCTCTCACTGTCCCACTTCTTCTTTGCTAACCTCTTTCTCTGTATACACTCCTGCACCTCCCCATTCCACCACCAAGTCTCCTTATCTACCTTTCTTCCACTCGATACACCAAGTACTTTCCGACCCGTGTCTCTGATTATGTTCGCTGTAGTTTGCCAGTCATCTGGAAGGACCTCTTGCCCACCCAGTGCTTGTCTTACCTCCTTCCTAAATGTCATGCAACACTCTTCCTTTTTCAACTTCCACCATTTTGTCCTCACTTCAGCCTTTGGTTTCTTCATCTTCCTCACGGCCAGCGTCATCCTACACACCACCAACCTATGCTGTCTGGCTACACTCTCACCAACCACTACTTTGCAGTCACTGATTTCCTTTAGATGGTGCCGTTGACACAAAATGTAGTCTACCTGTGTACTTCTGCCTCCACTCTTATAGGTCACCCTATGTTCCTGTCTCTTCTGAAAGAAAGTATTCACAATAGCCATTTCCATTCTCTTAGCAAAGTCAACCACCATCTGTCCTTCAGCGTTCCTCATCTGGAGTCCAAACCTGCCCATCACCTCCTCATCATCTTTGTTTCCTGCGCCAACATGCCCATTGAAGTCTCCACCAATTACAAGCGTCTCACTTCTCGGGATGTTCTGTATGATTTCATCAAAGTCCAACCAACATTTCTCCTTCTCGGCCGGCTCACATCCTACTTGTGGGGCACACCCACAAACAACATTGAACATCACACCTTCAATTTCTAGCTTCAGACTCATCATTCTATCTGATACTCTTTTTACTTCTAAGACGTTCCGAACAAACTCCTCTTTTAAGATAACCCCAACTCCTTTTCTCTTTCTGTCTTCACCATGATAGAACAACATAAACCCTGACCCTAAGCTTCTAGCCTTGCTCCCTTTCCACCTGGTCTCCTGGACACACAGTATGTCTACCTTCCTTCTCTGCATCATGTCAACCAGCTCTCTACCTTTACCTGTCATTATTCCTACATTGAAAGTTCCTACACTTAGTTCTATACTCTTGGCGTTCCATCTCTCTCTTTTCCTCCGGGCACACCTCCCTCCTCTCCTTCGACCAACAGTAGTCCATTTTCCACTGGCACCCTGAAGGTCAACACTATATATATATATATATATATATATATATATATATATATATATATATATATATATATATATATATATATATATAGTAAAGTCTCGTTATATCGATATCGGATATATCGATAGTCCCGGTTATATCGATACTATTTCTATGCACGCACGGAGAAAATTACATGCAAACAGGGTCGGATATATCGATAGTCCCTGTTATATCGATATTTTTTCGGACTCCCTTGAATATCGATATAACGAGACTTTACTGTATATACAGTAAAGTCTCGTTATATCGATATCGGATATATCGATAGTCCCGGTTATATCGATACTATTTCTATGCACGCACGGAGAAAATTACATGCAAACAGGGTCGGATATATCGATAGTCCCTGTTATATCGATATTTTTTCGGACTCCCTTGAATATCGATATAACGAGACTTTACTGTATATACAATAAAGTCTCGTTATATCGATATCGGATATATCGATAGTCCCGGTTATATCGATACTATTTCTATGCACGCACGGAGAAAATTACATGCAAACAGGGTCGGATATATCGATAGTCCCGGTTATATCGATATTTTTTCGGACTCCCTTGAATATCGATATAACGAGACTTTACTGTATATATATATATATATATATATATATATATATATATATATATATATATATATATATATATATAATGTAGCCACAAGGGGGCACAAGCCAGTGTCTTATTGTGCCGGTCCCAAGCCCGGATAAATACAGAGGGTTGTGTATATATATATATATATATATATATATATACGTATATATATATATATATATATATATATATATATATATATATATATATATATATATATATATATATATATACGTATATATATATATTATTAATTCCTCGTTTCTGGTATCTGTCCCCCATTTTAAATATATACAGTATGTGTATGTATATATATATATATATATATATATATATATATATATATATATATATATATATATATATATATATATATATATATATGTATGTATGTATATATATGTACATACACATACACACATATAAATCTCCACACGCATTTTTGAAGCATGTATAGCAGACAAAGAAAAAAAATCTTTTTTTTCAAAACAAGTGAATTTATATATGTATATATACGTATATATATATATATATATATGTGTGTAGGTGCGCGCATGTATATGTATATACAGTGATACCCCGGCTTATGAACGCTTTAGCTAACGAATTTTGCACCTTACGGACATTAAATTCGCGAGAATATAATCTTGGCATACGAACTAGTTTTCGGGAAAACACATGGAGCGCCACGGTGGCTGGCGGACGAGTTTTCGGTGGAAGTACGCCAAACTATACGGTCGAATTGAGCCACGGTGGCTGCCGGACTACTTTTCCACACACCCTTTCTCTGAATGCATACATGGCAAACGTGGTTTGTTTTCAAGAATACATTTGCTCTTATGTTCAGCCGAAGAGGACATAAAAGAAAATTACGGTCGATCAGAAGAAGAAGATCATCGAAAAACATGAACGAGGTGTGCGCTTGTGTGACTTCGCGTCCCAGTACCAGTATGCTAAGTCAACCATTGCTACGTGTAGCTAAGTGTGTTTCTGTGTTGTCTTAGCAATGGTCTCAGGCAATAGGAGGGGTTGAAAAACGTCTGTTGATTTGGATTAATGAAAAGCAGCAAGCAGGGGACAGTCCTTATGGAAGGTGACTCTCGTCCCAAACAGTAACTCCCTCCCTCCTCCTCCCACTCCATTTCATCAAGCCATCAACGACCATCACAAAGGTAAATACGACTTGATTATAAAGGTACAGTTTATTTCTTTAATTACAATACAATAGCACTTTTATCAACATAAAATAAAGTATATTTTGTATAGTTTTTAAGGCTTATTTAGTAGAAGATTATGTTTTCTGGGTAACTGGGAATGGATTATTGTCATTTTAATGAAGGGGGGGGGGTGGAGAGAAGTTTATGTATTTGTTTGTTTTTGTAATAGGCGTCCCGCTGGTCCAGTGGTTAACACGTTGACCTCACAGTGGAGAGGTTGTGAGTTCAATTCCCAGTCTGGCCACCCCGTTTGGAGTTTGCATGTTCTCCCTGGTCCCGCGTGGGTGTTCTCCGAGTCCTCCGGTTTCTTCGCACATTCCAAAATCATGTATGGTAGGCTGATTGAACACTCCGAATTGTCCCTCAGTGTGAATGTAGATGGTTGTCCCCCGCCCGCTGGGGATAAGCCCGAGCATAAGTGGATCAGATGATGGATGGATGGCTGATTTTGTGACGTTTTTGCACTCATTGAATATGGCTCTTCAGCACCCCCTGTCTGGTGATGATGGTGATGCCCTGACTCCAGCTTGCGGTCCTGATGCTGAGGGATGCAGCAGAAAGGTGGGGGAGGATACAGTGGGTGGAGTATAAACCTTCCGTTTGTGCTTCTCGTGCTGCCTGAGTCTCTGTGGCGCAATGGAATAGCGCGCTGGACTTCTAATCCAGAGGCTCCGGGTTCGAGTCCCGGCAGAGATGGTTGTGGTTTGGCATTTTTGGAAATGTGACAGAGAAAAAAAATATTGCCGTGTGTGTGGCACTCTATTTATAGATTTTAGGGATGGGAATGATCAAAACAGGTGAGGAGGCTTTATATGAGCCGTGTCTTTTCAAGATTTGAATACTATGAATGAATACAATGAATACTAATTTCCCCATGCAAGGGTGATGCTCGCTTCACTATGCTAATTTATATTTGATTAAAAAGGCACTCCCCCCGTGTGGTGTTCACAGTGTAGTCTTCGGATCTGACCATGCGCGTGCACCATCATGATTGCACACAAACAGTACAGCTCATCTTGCCATCCCCCCACTAAGCAAAAAGGCTGTCTTGATAGTGTACATTGGCAGCATGGCATGCTTTATTTTTACATGTCATTTGATTTCTGTTCTAGTTGAAGCTGGAAATTAATTTCTGCATTTAATTTAGTAGGATTTAGTCCTCCTTTTACATTAACTTTTTTTGGCAGCAAGATATAATAATGGGCGGGACATTTATTTTTAAATTTTGAATTCGTTTTCCTTTCTAGTAATTTTCATTTAATAATGCATAATAAATATTATTACTAATATTGTTAATTGTTTTCTATTGTAGTTAATCATTTCACATATGTTTGATTTTGTAGAATGTTTGATTTAAATCTAACTTTAGTTCTTTTACTGTGTAATTGCCCATTTTTTAATCTTCTTTTTATTAATAATAATAATAATACATGTCATTTCTAAGCGCCTTTCAAAACTCTCAAGGTCACTTTCCAGTTTTTCTGTGGGTGAGCAGCGGCAGCCACACGTGCCAGCGTTCACTCAACCCACTCATAGAAAGCTGACTAGCCAGCTAATAGCTAGCTGGCTAGCCAGCCAGATATCTAATAGATAGCTCACTAGATAGCTAGAGAGCCAGCTACATAGCTAATACATAGCAAATAGCTAGCAAATAAACTGCTCGCTAGGTAGCTTACATTACCTTTCATACTTTTCTCACTTTCACATGCTCCACAAAATAGTCGTGTCCCTAAGAATTCTATTCAATAATATTCTGCTATATATAACACACCATTTAGTGATGTTTAGCAATGTCATTTTTGTACATTTTAAAATCCAATTTGCTTTTCTCATAGTCATAGATTAGTTTTTGTGTTTTTAATCTTTGATGCGTTATCTTTATTAAGTTCACAGATTTGCTTGTTCTGTAGCCGCAAGGGGACACAAGCCAGTGTCTTCTTGTGCCGGTCCCAAGCCCGGATAAATACAGAGGGTTGTTTCAGGAAGGGCATCCGACGTAAAAGCTTGGCCAAAACAAACACGCGGATCAAACCTCTGAAGATGGACAGTGAAGAAGGACACTGATTCGTTGTGGCGACCCTTTGAAGGGAAAAGCCCAAAGAAAAAGAAGACTGTTGTGTCTTTTTAAATGTTATGTAAAAAGAATTTACATTTTTGAAAACGAATATAATTTTACTGGAATAATATGTTCCCTCAAAATTATATCTCATATCTGTTTACCGTATTTTCCGGTGTATAAGGCGCACCGGACTATAAAATGCACCTCCAATGAATGGTGTATTTTCAAACTTTTTTTCAGATATAAGGCGCACCGGAGTATAAGGTGCACTTCAATGAACGACAAATGTTTTCCAAATATAATCTATAACTACATAAAACATTTTCAAATATAAGGTACAACACATTATAAGGCGCTACGGTAGAAGCTGGGGTTACACAGGACTTCTACAGGGGGAAATGGAGTCAGTGGCTGCTGACAGTTTAGAGACCTGTTGTGACTCAATATTACTTAATACATAAGGCGCACCTGCGTATAAGTCGCAGGGCCATCTTTTGAAGAAAATCAGGGCTTTTGGGTGTGCCTTATACAGCACAAAATACCGTATTTATTACAGGGATTTTGGGAAATAAATGGGGTATTTTCTTATACACCAGAAAATACGGTATTTATTTCCCAAATTGTATTTTGTGGTACATTTAAAAGGGAAAACACATGTCCATCTTTTGCAGGGTGTCTTTACGGTACATGAAACATTTTCCTCAGCCGTCCAAGTCGGGACTCCTCCAAAGGATTGTTTGTGATAGCCCCCACTCTCCCTTTTTCGACTTGAGAAAAATAGATATGATTCAAACATCTGAGATATTTTCACATATAAGTGCTGAACAGGTGCACACTCACAAAGATCTGTCAAAAAGACCCCCACATCGGCCCCTCCTCTATTATTTTTTTGTTTATTGCTCGAGGCAACCGTCATCCATGCTTAACCCTGTCATGTCACGCACACGCATACACATTCTCGCGCGCGCACACGTAATCCACCACTAAAACTAATCCTTAATCCTCTCTGGCAAGTTGAACAAGGCGGCACTGCACCCGCCCACCCTCCATCTTCATTCCCAGATGGGACGGACGACATGCAAATTCAGCATGAAGTGCATGCAAATGATTTGAGAGCGTCACACAAGTTTGTTGGGGAAGAATATTGATTTCTTTGGAGCCCCCACACCCAGCCTTGCCTACCTCAAATATAATAATAATAATAATAATAATAATACATTACATTTTAAGCGCCTTTCAAAGCTCTCAAGGACACTTTACAGTCACGGGATAAGAACTTTATTGTTTTGTGTGGGTGAGCAGCGGCAGCCATTCGCGCCAGCGTTCACTCTACCCGGAAGTAACACAGCAGCAAAGTTATGAAAGGAAGAGGAAAGGAAAGAAAGAAGTAGAAAAATAAAATACAAAACACAGGAGCTGCTGGAAAGGCAGCCACTCCATCTTGAAGTAAAAAAAAAAACTACAACAAAATTAACAAATATGTCAACGCAAAGACACAGAGAGTCATTCATTCTTCAGCACTTGCTGTTCCCTGTTTGTAACATGAAGCAGTTCTAGATGAAAGAGGATCAACGCATCCTTTTCAGCAGTGGATCAGGGACGTCATGGTGGAATGTGCACGTCTACTACAAGCTAAATGTTGAAAGCAAACACGAAGCCGTAGCATCCATTGACGAAAAGAGATTGTCTCACATCTCCTGTGCAACATAAATGCGCTTCAATTGCAAGCCGCGACAGTTCCACATACACATCTCACACACATCTCTCACTCTCTCCCTCCCTCTCTCTCTCTCTCTCTCTCTCTCTCTCTCTCTCTCTCTCTCTCTCTCTCTTCTATATATATATATATATATATATATACAGTAAAGTCTCGTTATATCGATATTCAAGGGAGTCCGAAAAATATCGATATAACCGGGACTATCGATATATCCGACCCTGTTTGCATGTAATTTTCTCCGTGCGTGCATAGAAATAGTATCGATATAATCGGGACTATCGATATATCCGATATCGATATAACGAGACTTTACTGTATATATATATATATATATATATATATATATATATATATATATATATATATATATATATATATATATATATATATATATATATATATAAAACAAGCATCAAGTTATTGGCGTGTTCCTCAGGTTTTTCAGGTGTCGCATTTGCGGCAGCGAACTTTCTTACACCAACAAGAGCACCTCCACAATGCTGAGAAATAGACTGAATAACAAAACGCTGGAGAAACTTTTTTTTAATAAAATTTTTTAATTACAATGAGTCCATTGTCATTCACAACACTTTTACTTTGGCATTCAGACAGATGTTCACTTAATTTATCAACTGCGTCTCGAACATCAAAGATTTTTTTCTGAATTTTACGTGAATGGAAAAATAAAAATAATGTGAATGCAAATGCCTAATCAATGGAATTTGATAAAATTGGTTTGACAGATCAGTGTCATGATGACCCTGTCAAGTGTTTCCTGCAAGTCAATCAGGTGTTAGTATTCAGCAACACAGTGTCAACACAGTGTCAATACATTGTGTCGCTGTGTCGAAACGATACAGGATGCCTCATCTACCCATCACTACCAATCTGGCTTTTGATTATTTTTGCTGATGAGTGCTTTGCATCTCGTCCTATGGCCTGTACATTTCTTCTGTCAATTTGTTTGGGACGGTGGATCCTGATTCCTTCATCTTCTGACAACTCTCTCAAATTTTCCACGGCTGGTGATACCCTTGGCTGACTTATTTGTTCCTTGCAACAACATGTCGTTTCTTCCTTCTTTGGGACATTCCAAATTATTGGATTGTGTGCCAAATATTTCTTTCAGTTTTGAAATCGTTTCTTTTCTGGAGGACAACAGTAATTATATTTACTGTTGAGGAACTATATGGGTGGAAGAATTCTTAATAGAAAAACGTCTCTAAACGATGAAACAACGATCAGAAATAATTATCAACACATTTTATAATTTGACTAACCACATGTATGTTTTTGTGCCACATCCAATGCTGCATGCTAATTATGCTTCTTGGTTTTTTACCGTCCACCTCTATTCTGTTCCGCTGCACAATAGTGGTGATGACGTTTTTATTCTCACTCACATGGACACACAACCCTTTTTCTTCCCTTGGCTGCGGCCCCTGCCCGCTCTGTTCTGTCGTTGTATGCCAAATGCTATTAAAAGCCCCTCCCTCCCTCGCTTCCCCCCCGCCCTCTCTCTCTCTCTCTCTCTCTCTCTCTCTCTCTCTCTCTCTCTCTCTCTCTCTCTCTCTCTCTCTCTCTCTCTCTCTCACCCCCCCTCCCCGTTTCATTCCCCCACTCGTTCGTCCCTCCCTCTCTCTCCAGCCAGCCCAGACAGTGTTTTGCTGCAGTGAGCGGCAGCCCTGTGCAGAGAAGCGCGTGAAAAGGAGGTTCCAAAACAAACACCACACAACAAGAAGAAGGAGATACCAAACAGAAGCGGAAGGGAGAAAAAGAGTGGAGTAACAATAATAATAAGAAGCCAAAAAAAGATCACATCCCGCGGGAGGGACGAACAAGCGGACCTCAGCAAAGACACCGGGAGGCAGGACGTCACGGTGTGTGTGCACACTTGGTAGTATTCCTGACATTTTTTTTTTCTTATTTGTGAGTGCGCGAGATCTGAGACACCTGTCTCGCGTCTGCAGGAATGTGCGAGCGAGCGCGCGCTCACGCGCACGCCGAGCATGCTCTCTCTATCTCGCTTGCGCGCGCACTCGAGTCTGTTGTGCGAGCTCATCATCATCATAATCCCTTTGTTTTGGGGCCCGTGTTTTTTTATTTCATGATTCGGAAAATACTCTTCCTGTCCTGTTTTTTTATATATATTTTAAAAGTGCCTTCATCGTCACCATCATGCGTTGTTCTGGTCGGCCATTATTGTGATGCCGTGATAAATAAAGTGTGTTGTGATATACCCCCCTCATCCCCCGACACACACGCACGAGCGCGCGCGCACGCACATACACGCGCACACTTTCCCCGCCCTAACCGTCCGCCCGTCCCGCAGGCGTTTGGTGACAATAAGCATGAGTGCGCGCGTCTGTTTGCAGACGTTCAAGGTGTACAGCGTGCGTGCGCGCGTGCCCCTGAGACAGGTGCGTCCGATTTATTAATTTTTTAATTAATTCTGATTAAAAGTGGTTCAATTTAGCTTCACTTCACACCGCTTCCAAACACGGGTTGTCCCTCTTTTCCGCCATTGATGCTTTCCAATCCCCCCCCCCCCGAGGTGGGTGAACTTTTTCGCTGCGAAGTTGATGCGCTCTTGCCGCACACGGATTCACGTTCCGCTAACGCAAACATTTTCACAGCATGTTTCGGGATCGATACACCATCAGATTTTCATTTTAGCTAACTGATCAGCAGTCAAGGGTGTGCCCCCGAGTGCTTGCCAAAGTTAGATGACAAAACGACTTTCGAGTTCAAGGCTTATCTTGATGCTTTTTCACGCCACTTTTTGCTACAGTGTAACGGGCACCGAGCGCTGTGCGACATTTTGTTTCGTGAACCTCACTCTGAACTACCTGAAGGCATTTTTTTGCGCCGAACTTGGTTGTCTTGGTGTTTGTCGTGTGTCAAGGCGTAGGGATGACTTATTCAGGCGCAATTCTCCCATATTTGGACGTGTTTCCTCATTGGACTACCAAAAGTCGGCTGGCAGCTCCTCGTGCTGGTGAGCCTTTACCCATGTTTACATGGCAGGTTATTTTCTCATGTATGGCATATTTAATTTTTTTCGTGCAGTGTTGACAGAACAATACTGATTTTCACTTGCAACAGATAGTTTCAAAAGCCATCATAGATGGATTTATTTAACCAATTCACCGCCATCCCCAAATGTATTCAGAAATTAAAGTGTGACGTGTGCAGCATCATTCCCGAATTTGTTCGGGTTTTGTCTTTTCTTGTGGGTGTGCCGATAAATCGCTGCTTGGACCTCTAGCAAAGTTTTTCCCTTCAAGGAGAGGGCAGCATTTACCTTTCGGCCATGCTAGCGCTTTGTTGCAGCTTCAGCTGTTGATAAAGTGCCATATAAATCACTATGTATGTACTGTATTTTAATTAACACCAGACCCATATAACTTAGGAATTAACTGGGTTTCGTTTCTGATGAAAGAAGAGAGACTAATGTTTCTTGTGCTGAATTGAATGTTTATGTAGTCCTAAACCTCAATATTCTGTGGGTCCTGCAATTGTGTGAAAATGACAAAAACCCTGGCACTGGAGTGTACACATTTTTGGACATCGTATGGCAGTGAATGAGTTAATCATATTTTGTATGATGATTTCAAACGTCTTTTTGAGATTTAATGGTTTAATTGTCTTTTTGAAATTGACCTATAAAAGCTAGCGCAAGGTGGATTTGACCATATCTTGTAATTAATGTCATTGATGTTTCAGAATCCACCTGTCAGCGCCCCAAAAAGTATTCAAAATAAACCATATTGAAAAGTTAATTTTCATGTTAGATTTAAAAAAAAGAGTGCATGTACCGCAATATGGACTTAGCCTTTTGCTGTCAGGGGTTCATCACAGGGTTCATCCTATGAATTGTTGTCCTTCAAATTGCTAGCAACTAGCTGTTAGTAACTAGCAGCTGCTAGTATCTAGCAACTATTAGTAATTCACAGCTATAAGTAAGCAGCTAGCTGCGAGTTACTAGCAGATGTTAGCATCTTATTAGCCTTGATTGGGCTGGCAGGCTTGTTTGGTTCTGTCCAATTGTTATTTGCGTATATCCACACAACAGTGATATATAAAGTTAATGTTGTTTATTCTGTTTGCTAGCAAGCAATCTTACCGAAAAAAAAAAAAACACAGAGCTAGCAAGTTAACGAGTTTATTCAACAACAGCTCGGTCGTCCAATACGTTCGTGCCTCGTTAGGTATCTTCAAGTAGTGTTAACTCTGTTTATTTATTTATTTTTTCAAACAGCGGCACACTCAATTAAATCATAGCTGACAAAAGGCACTTGAGCATGCTCTGTATGACTAAGCCGATTTCAACTTTAAAAAAGTCTCACTGAATGGAGTGCAATCAATCTCCCCCCACCCAGGACAGCTTGCAATTAATGTTTTTTCAATACTGGGCTCAATACACGATTGCACGGTTTGCTTTTGACACTTTTCCACTGCACATTGATCAAACTACTTTCCCACTGCATGGATTGCCATTCTTACCACTGACCCATTTTTCACTGCATCTTTGGCGAGTGGCTTTTAAACTGCGCGACAGACCCTTTTTTTTCTCCCACTGCACAGCTTGCTATTGATGCCTTCTGATGCTCATTTGATGCCATCCCACTGCATGGCACGCTACTGATGGATCATTCGCTGTTGACCATTTACCACCGCAGGGCACACTATTGATGCTCTCCACTGCAAAGATCACTGTTTCTATGCTCAACGCTGTCATGACAGGAGCAGAAAAACAATTAGAAGCAAAACAAATGTAAACATAACAATTTACTTTTTTTGTAAGCCTCTTTCACTTGAGGAAAATTAGCCAATGGTTCGATTAGCCAAAATGTGTACTCAAGTAAGTGTACCTCTACTTTTGAATAATATAACTTGACTGAAGGTAGTGCTCCAAATAATTACTGTATTTTCTTGTCTATAAGGCGCACTGGCGTAGAAGGCACACCCCCAATGAATGGCAAAAGTTTTCCAAATATAATACAATATATAAAAGTTTCCCAAACACTCATACAAATACTCATGAGGATAAAGTGTTCTGGGAGATGAATGAATGAGTGTTAGCAGAGACTTGTCACTTACTTGGGTACAATCAAATAAACCATGACAAAAAGTACTTACATTTTGGAATAATATATAACATACATTTTGAAAACATATATAATTTATATATAATTTGTCTGCTGGGAATTTGTGTCAACTAGTATCAAATAGTAGTCTTATAGTAGTCACCATCACATTATTTATGTGTATTCCTTCTAATTGTGCCATCAACAGGGATCCACACAAAGTTTTCAGACCAAACAAAGTACCCAAAATGCATTGTGTGTCGCTTTCTCGGTCAGGGGCGTTCCAGACGTGATGTCACATCAGGCATTGTCACCAACTCGAAAACAAGACTTCCTGAATATTCAGCGCAAGTCTTAAAACGTAAAATATAGCAATATGTGGTGGAATCTTTGTAAAGTACGCTCAGTAGAAGTCATTTGAAGTGATTTTACAAATTATGGACACAACTTGTTTGGAGGCGTCGGTTGTCCTTTAAATAAACAGTGAGACCTCAACTTACGAACTTAATTGGTTCCCAGACAGAGTGTGTAAGGCGAAAACTGTGTATCTCGAAAAAAATATTCCCATAGGAAACCATTAAAATGGGAATAATCTGTTCCCAGGTTTCCATAAAATATACTTTTCAACTAAAAACTACACACAACATACCCTATTCTATGTATAATAAATGTGCTATTGTATTGTAATGAAAGAAATACACCGCATTGTATCATAAAGTCATAAAATTGTATCATAAAGTCTTGATGGAATGGCGTTGGGGGTCGAAGGTCAAAGGGAATTGCTGTTTGGAAAGAGAGGCACATTACACGAGGACTGTAATTAAAGAAATAAACTATGCTGTAAAATAAAGTTGTATTTACCTTTTTGATGGTCGTTGATGGCTTATGGAAGGAGAGCCGCCTTCCATAAGGACTGTTGATAACTTAACCTGGTGTGGCTTCTCTTCTTTTTTCTTTGGGGACTCCTCATCATTTTTGCTGATTAAAAACCTCTTAATTGACACCTGTTGCTTTCTGACTTGTAAGGTCTTACGAAGCTGAGGCATCACATTATCGTTCATCATGTTGATGATTGTCATAGCCACAGTCTTTTCTGGACTTCACTTTACCAACATTGCCTTTATGAGCTCACTTGATGCTGCAGCCATCTCCTCCTGCGCTCAGATGTTCTTGAACCATCCGTTACTGGCTTTAAAATCCTCAATAAGCGCCGAACTTCCAGGTTGGCGCATGGCGATATCGCCGTGAATTATCCGTGCTTTCTCGCATAAAATAGCTTTACTCGCGCTGTCGCCGGTTAGCTGCTTTTCGTTAATCCAAATTAACTGCAGTTTTTCAACTTCTTCGATTGCCCGAGACCGTCGCTTGGAGAGCACGGGAACACCTTTTGCAAACAGACGCACCTTTGATTGCTTCCCTGTTCCGGAGAATGGTAGCAATGGTTGACTTAGCATAGCCGTGCTCGGCCACTAAATCACACAAACGCACACCTCGTTCGTGTTTTTAAAATTATCTCCTTCTTCTCAGCCACAGTGATTTTATTTTGTGTCTTCTTGTGTTGAACACGAGCCTGTGGTGGTTTTTTTCGGTCCCATCATAGTAAAATTATCAGCAAAAAGCTCCAAGTAGGCGATGGACGTGTGCATTCAATGAGAGGGGGTGTGCAAAGTAGCATCGGCTGGAGCGCTGTTCGGTCGTGTGCTTTTTTTTCTTCTTTTGACACTATACAGTTTTTTTCTGAAACATTTTGTTCAGTTGTGAAGTTCAGTCTTTTGAAACATTTTGTGCATACAATGTTTTTTTTTCGACCCCACCCTCCACCATTCTTTTTTTAATGCTGCTGTAGATTGCAAATTTCCCCATTGTGGGACTACTAAACACTTTCCTATTCTTATTTACGTCAAATGAAAACCAAAGAATAGAACATTGCTGTCCACATCTGCTCGTTATCGCTGCTTTTCAGAGCACAGCTCACTTTGTACATGTTTCACCCCCAAAAGCTTGCGATTTCTACTTTCTGGCTCCCTATTGACCCTTCTCCACTGAATAAGCAACCATAGACACTCATGCTAACATGAGCGTACCCAGAGGCTGTGCCTCGGTCTCCAGTAATAAATCTTTGTAGACTGTCTTTATGCCGACCGCGCTACTGTTTTTCATGGGGTAATCTAATTGCGCTTGTGGTCCGCCAATGTTGTTTTGGTCTCACTCAAGACCCACCCTCTTCACCACTCACTCCCACCTCTGCCCATGATTCCTCCCCCGCTCATTACCGTCAGTATGGCCCCATCCTTCCTTCGTCCCCCGGCCCCACCGCCCCAACCCTTCCTTCAGCGTGTTATGCCATAAACCGATCGATGCACGCACCAGGTCATTTATTCATGGCGAGCGGGAGATGAAGAAGAGCAATAACAAACCAATAACCACTCTGACGTTTTCCTGCAGGTAACCTCCATCGGGACCCCCCTCCTTCCATCTTCTCCTTCTGTGAATTCCCCCTCACCCACACATTTGGAAGCCAATGAGCAGGATATTAGTGCGACCAAGCATGGCTTTCCCATCAGCTCCGTTATGGATTGTCATCGTATTGACGCTACTCTCTGCGGTTTGCAGCAACGTGGCTTTTGGTAAGTACCTTCTGATACCCCCCCCCCCCATCCCACACACACCTCCTTAGAACTCTATTGGGGGGGGGGGGCATCCAGCTTGTTCTCTTGCTTTGCCTTTTATCCATTGAAGCTTTTTGCGGCTCTCCTGTATTATAAGAAGGGAAGTACTGAATTGGCACTAACCACATGGGACTCTCCCTAACACCCCCAGTTGAGCCCACCATGTATCAGGCTTGTGGCTTGTGTGTGTCCATGGGAACACACATTGAGAACTTTGGCCTCAGTTTCAGCATGCAGTACCCAAAATATCCAATGTCTGATCGTCTTATCATCAAATCCTTAGAAACTCTTATTGTACTTTGGCAAAGTTAAAAATGGGGCTCAAGAGAAATGTGGTGCACAGATTAGATTTGCACCTCAGTAGTGGAAGACATAATCCTGATCGGTATTGACTGATCCAAACTCTACTGAGGTTACCTGAACTAGACTATGTGTTCAGTTCTAAAAACAAAAGCCCAGTACAACAGTGACGTGCCATTGGCAATTGCTGATACAAATCGTGCCATGACGGCAGTTTATTTATTTTTGTGGATGTAGTATCAGATGCCACGGTTTGCTGCTGTGAGGCAGTCTGTTCAAGTCACAGCCAACTCTTATTGTACGAACACAAATTGATATGTTGAGCTCGATGGAAAGGCGACTCACAGTTCATTTTGGTTCAATACCCGTGCAATGGCAATGCAAATCCGGATCGGGTCATTTTTCGTCCGTCTTTTGTCAGGGAATTGGTCATAGTCATAAAAATCACATATTTCCCTTTAGCCACATTTCCCACCTTGTAGTGTGGTTTATGCAAATCCTAATCAGCAGTAATGTTTCTGCAGTACAGATATTTTGAGGCATATCTATTTTACAGCTTCCTTTTGGGCAAGCTTTTATCAGGGTAGTGATCGAGGAAGCAATTTTGGCCCATTTCTATTGTCACAGTCCCTGAAAGTAATCCTCGTACTGCATGACAGATGCAATAGTACAGTTTACTTGAGATGTACTATTTTGCTTTAGATCTTAGCTCAGAGGGCGACCCAGTAGTCAAGTGGTTAGCACGGCGACTGCACAGTGATTTCATGTGTTCGAATCTCGCTCCGGCCTACCTGTGTGGAGTTTGCATGTTCTCCCCGGGCCCGCGTGGGTTTTCTGCGGGTCCTCCAGTTTCCTCCCACATTCCAAATACATGCATGGCACACCTGATTGAACACTCTAAAATGGTCACGCCTTGTGAGAGTGAGCGCGGACGGTTGTTTTTCTCTATGTGCCCTGCGATTTGCTGGCAACCAGTTCAGGGTGTCCCATGCCTAGTCCCTGAAGATGGCTGAGATAAGTTAGCAGGGACTTGTCACTTAAGATCGAATAAACCATGAAAAACAAAAGTAGTGTATTTTTTGTTGTATACCAGAGTATAAGGTGCACCCCCAATGAATGAAAAAAGGTTCCAAATATAAGCCACACCACGGAAGGCGCGACAGTAGAAGCTGGGGTTATGCACGACTTCTACTGGAGGAAATAGTCGGCGGCTGCTGACAGTCGTTGCCAGACCTGTTGTGGCTCAATATTACTTCACATATGAGAATGAGACACACCTGAGTATAAGGCACAGGGTTATCTTTGGAAGAAAGTTAAGGCTTTAGGGTGTGCCTTTTACATTGGAAAATACGGTAAATCAGTTAACACAATTTTCATATTGTGTGATACATTTTCATTGTAATTGGTTGCTTCCTTTTTTGGCACACTTGAGGTATAACTGGCGAGAGAAGTTTGTTCTCATTTGAGAAGACTGAAAGAGAATCTTGAGTCAAGTTACCTAGTTTGGTTGGGATGATGGCATTTTTGCATGATCACAGCTCATCTCTCAGAATTTAATGCAAATAAAAATAAAATAGACCCAAGCAAACTGCTGAGTCGCTTGTCGCCAAACCTGGCGGTGCGGTAAACATGCCGAGAAAGAAACCCGAGGGCGTCAGACCCCTTTGATAGTCAACGAGTTCTCGCGGAGGAGCAGTATGTGGTCTGTTGGGCACGAAAAAAAAAACAAACACAAAATACAAAAACACGGAGTAACCACTGCGGCGCTCTATCAAACATCCCTCCGCGCTGCCTTTTGATTGACACTTCATTGAGCAATGAAGTTGCAATGAAGTTGCTCAATGAAGTGCTTGTAGCACCGAGATTATAGTTTAGCTCCTTACACGGGAGTGTCAGGAAAAGTGGAACCATAACACAGGTGTTGGCACTTCTGCCTTTCAGACAGAGGTGAAGGAAAAGTGAGTGTTAAAAGTCAAGCATGTTACCCTTTCCTCCAGGAGTGCCCATATCGGGTCCTTGATAGCCATGATACTTGCATGGTCTACGTTTCCTCCAACGTACCTGATGCAATGGACCAGGATTTTACGCTGAATCGAAGCTACAGATTCAAGCAGGAGTCTGCATGTGAACACCCCTGCCCCTTTCATATTGTACGTACAAGCCGTCCTTTTCCAAGACAATAATGACACGGAATCGGAAGATTTGATTGTGACCCATACATTTTCTGGCTTCATTGGTCATCGCCTATTAAAAAAAAACTGGGCCTTACAATTTTTTTCTCACAATCCTGTTCTGTATGAAAGATATGCCTATAGAATCAAGAGCTGATGATTTTATCTTGTTAATTGGGACTGTCAAGTACTGCTGGGAATATTTGGGGGTGTTTTCCAAGACCGAATTGTGGTGATTCAAGTTGTCATTATACCACTGTGCTCCAAGAAGACTGTGTGAATATTGTGGTAGAATTTTAAGTTTTTATTAAAGCCACGTTTAACTCATTCACTGCCATTTTCGAATTTATTACGGAATGGAAAATATGACGTAGAGCACCATTGCTGACTGTTAGGATTTTGGTTTTTCTTGCGGGGGTGCCGATAAAGTGCTGCTCAGACCTCTGGCAATGTTTTTTCCCTTCCACGAGGGGGCATCATTTCCCTTTTTTTCCACATTAGGTCTTGATTACAACTTCAGCTGTTGTTAAAACGCTATATAAACCAATATGTATGTATTGTATTGTATGTATGTATTTTGGACAGCCACCCTCATTTCAAGTTCATATAACTCCAGACCCATATCATTTCGGAATTAACACTTTTTTCTGATGAATGAAGAGAGTCTATGCTTTCTAACGCTGAGATGATTAATTATTTATGCCTAAAACTCAATATTCTGTGGGTCCTGGAATTTGAGTGACAATGACATAAGCCTTGGCACAGGAGTGGACACATTTTTGCACATCATCTGGCAGTGAATGGTTTTATTCACACTTCATCCTAGTACTGTATTGTGTGTCAATATGGAATTGGGTTTGGGGTGATCTTTTTTTTCCACCGCTTGTTCGAGAGGGAGCTGCTGTCATGTGTGAAAGGTACCAATTTCTAAGGTTCCAAAGTCGGGTCTGTAGCAAAACAGTGATGGGACCGAGTAGTAAAGTAAGGATTTAATGGTTTTTTTTTTTCGTTTTTTTGGTGGGGGGGAGGGTCGATTTTTGGAAGTGTCAAAGCTGTCTTTTTCTGACATTTATGCTGGTTCGTTGGTTTGTGTGAGAGGTGCTGAGTTCCTAATTTTTTTCCCTAAATTTCTGTGACGCGTTCACGGCGGGCAATAAAAATTTCAATTGAAGATAAAAGTACGGGCGTTGAAGGAGGTAGTGTCAGAGATGTAAGAATGGTGATTAAAGTGGGCAATGTTTTAGGTGAAAAGTATTGATTTTCCAATTTCCAAGTCCTTTGCTAGACCGTGACCAGTTGCATTGCTTTTTACAAGTGGTCGAGTGGCATTGTTTTTGCTTGTTGTTTTCCAAGGTGCTCACCAAAGTAATCTTTTTCACAGCTTTTTTTTCCTGGGTTGCTGTTCAGAGTGAAATATCTCCATTTTTTATGCTGTTGAGATACTATGTCAGGAATGCGTTATGTGAAAGGTGAGGAAAAAAATGACCAACAACCTGCTCATCTGCCACTGTCTCCCCTTTGCTGCAGGTATCCATTTTCTGGTCGTGTGTGTGTGTGTGTGTGTGTGTGTGTGTGTGCGTGCGTGCGTATGCGTGTGTGTGTGTGTGTGTGTGTGTGTGTGTGTGTGTGTGTGTGTGCGTGTGCACGCGTGTGTGTACAGAAACAATAAAAGAGTGTTTGCACTCCAAACACAGCGCAGAGATAGGTGTGTCTCACAGTAGCGAACGCAACATGACTTTGGAAGGTTATCCACCCCACGGCGAGCTTCAAAGGATCCGGACTGTTTTGTCTGCTTGCGTAATCGCTCCCGCTCGGTAATGGCCGCGGTTCCATCGCTGACTTCAGTGGGCGAGCTCGACTTCGCAGCGACGCCGGTGGAACGTGGCTCCTTGCGCGATAGGGCTTTCATTGAAAGTGGATATCGCACATTTGCATTCTCAAAGCATTTCTCTGGGTTTGCGCCCACGGGTACACCCACACTTTTACTGTAATCCACGACTACAGCCGAGTCCGCCAGTTTATCAATTATGAATTATACATGCGGTGGTAGCATCAAAACAGCGAGAAAAGGTGGCTGTGCGCTCCTCTTTACTTTGTTGTTAACGATCTTGGCTGGCATTCACACGGACGTTGGTGCCCGCTGAGAGGTGTGAATGCACACGGGCGACCGTCCTTACCCAGCTTTGGCTTCACTGCTCTTTTGCATTATCCTGTCTGTGAAGGAGAGTCATTATTCGCCGCTGGCGGTTAGACGGTGTCGGGATGAGGATGTCGATATTTGGAGGTTAGAAGGGGGAGCAAGGAACAAGATTGGATTCTTAAACCAAACCCTAAACCAGGCATGTCCAAAGTCCGGCCTGGGGGCCAAATGCAGCACATGGTCAATTTTCATCCGGCCTGTAGCCTCCGTCATGAAATCAATAACGTCTGGCCAGCATGTGGAATTAATACATTGGGAAGTAGCGCTGTTTCCTGTATTTGCTAAGTGCTGCCATCTAGATGCTCAATTAGGAACAGCAAATTAGTACATGACTAATTGACTGAATCAGCCCCCCAATTTTATAAAATGGCAACAATCAACAAAAGGAGGAAAGTTGACTCTCAATGTCAATTGAATGTAAGTTTCAATCATGTTTCAAACGAACCAAATCACATGCTTAAAGGACAACCGACGTCTCCGGACAAGTTGTGTCCATAATTTGTAAAATATCTTCAAATGACTTCTACTGAGCGTATTTTACAAAAATTCCACCACATATAGCCATATTTTACGTTTTAAGACTCGCGCTGAATATTCCGGAGGTCTTGCTTTTGAGTTGGTGACGAGTCCGTACGTTACGTCACTGAAGGAACGCCCCTGACCAAAAAAAGGACACATTGTAGCAGGCCTTCCATCCCGTCAATGCATTTTGCTGTACTTTGGTCTGAAAACGTCATGTAGGACCACAAAGAGGACAAAGAGGGCGACAAATCTCCATATAAGGAATTAATCAGCCTGTGGAAACGGGCTGATTAATTCCTTACACGGCTTTGTCGCCATGTTCTGCCTTTTTTGGGTGTGACATTTCCCACCCCTGATGCCTCAAAATGACACGGAATAAATTCTTTAATCGATTGCAAACGTTTATGTTTTCCTCTTCAGAACTATTTGAATCATATTCATAACTGGATGAGTAACAAGAAAGCATATTCTCCGAATCTGAAGCCATTGTTTTGATTCTAGAGCAAGGCAAGGCGTCTTGCCGTGACACCACGAACATGGGGGCGGGACCTTCTGAAACTGGCCACTTTCGGTTTCAAATTGAAGTACTTTTTAGACACTAAGTCATTTTTATTGGTGTTTTGCATTTGACTAAAAATATCATACTGCGTGTTTTGGATATTTTAGATGCTATAAAATGTTTTTCTGATGTCAGTGAGGAAACAAAAAAGTGACGTCGGTTGTCCTTTAAGAGACCTAAAATTAACTCATTCACTGCCAGACGATGTGCAAAAATGTGTCCACTCCAGTGCCAGTCTTTTTGTAATTTTCACTCAAACTGCAGGTCCCACAGAATATTGACGAGGCACACAGGATGTGTGTCAACATTTCGGCAGACATGTGAAGGAAAGGAGAAAACGTGGCAGATAGCGCCCCCTTCCTCGAAACCCCTCATCCACCTCTACCCATCACCATGTACCCAGAGGGAGCCAGAGAGAGGTCACGAAATGGTTAGAGCCAGAAAATGACCTATTTCATTCCAGAAACATGGCAATTGAAGAAGATCCCTTGGAGGAATGTTACTCATCCGCCAACTGGAGCGGCAGAGGCGATGAGTGATTGTTTGCTCTGCGAAAGGCTTGTGCGCATCTTCACGACTTTAACCTGGATTTCCCTTGGGTAGAATTGCTACTGTTTTAGTCATTGTCTAATCTATCCGTGCAATCTTTGCCCAGATTAGTTGAAGAATCAAATTTACTTGTGAAAATGCTATCAGCATATTCTTTTGTAATTGTTTAATTCACAGAGGACTTTCAACTCACCGGTTACTGGCGAACGTATCATCTGTCAAACTATAACATTATGTGGAGCTGTGACACGTCATCAATTGCCATCAGTTCTTTACGAACCGCCACTTCTGAGAGAGGACATGGACTAAAGAGGGGAGAAAAGATGATTAGGACATAGTTTAAAATTAAGAACATTTTTATGAGGGTGTCTGTTCTTCATTTTGCATTATGCAAAAGTCTCATTTACTGTGCAATAGTCCAATTATAATATGTACTTGTTACATATCAGAATCAGAATCATCTTTATTGCCAAGTATGTAGAACCAATTATTTTCACAAGCAGAGGTACCACTGTTATCCTTTTCACCAAAATGACATGTCCAATAATTCCTGCACCTAAACTGTGCTACGTCTGTGTAAGCTCTCAGTCGTACAGGAGTGGTCCATCGATGAGAAGGTTTCTTCAGCCGTCATCTGTACAAAAGTGAAGGTTTCGGACGTTTCGCCTCCTATCCAAGAGGCTTCGTCAGCGAACTAAAGTCTGACTGGTCGTATCGGCCCCATTTATATATCCCTAATGTCCAGACATGGTGGCGCCGGACACCGCTATGATAGGTCCCTACTCTCAGGTTGGGGGGCAGAGGACCCCTCCCTGTGGCCCCACTGATTGTTCCTACATTCCTGACTAACGACTGGCCTATTACCCCCACTCCCACCGGTATCACCTCATCAGCATAACGACCCTCATCAGCATTACGAAAGTTGCCTAACCTGTTTTGCCTAAGCAGGCTATTGTATGAACGATCCAAATTAAACTGTGCTACCAAGACTTTTATTCATGTGGCAACACACAGCAGCTCCTGTATTTTGTTTTTCTACTTCTTTCATTCCTTTCATCTTCCTTTCATAACTGCTGTGAAATGTAAATGTCTCACCTGTGAGAGAATAAAAATAAATCCATATCCAAATCCATTATGGCACTTGTTTTGTGATTAACCAACATTGTAAACAACTCACTGGTATATGACTAAAATTACATTCATTGCAATAGTGAGTTCAGGATTGCGGTTTTGGTGTCGGTTTATGGTTGAGGGTAAAGAATCCAACCTTACCCCCCCCCCCCCCTTAGAGCTACAGTGATTGTTCGGGTTACAAAATGGACATCTGCTGCAACGTGGCGACTGTGGAATGAGATACGAATACCGCCGTATGAGGGGAATTGTGCCTCTTTCACACTTCTAAATCTGTGGAATCTCATTAGCGGAAATGTAATTTGTAGCGCTTTTGTGGGATCTTAATAGCTTAAAGGAGGTATAGTCTCATCCAGATACGGAATCCCTTTTAGATCCAAGGGAGTAAAATGCTACTATGGTGCAGCTTGCTCTTTACTTTCACAGGCGACAAATCGTAAAAAAAAATCCTTGGCTGTTGTTGTTTCTGAGCCTTTGATTGTTAACGATTGTGCTACTGAATCGGTCTTTGGTCAGTCACATCGCCGCAGAGCAGTGAGGAAGAGGAGGAGGATCAGGGCGTGGTGGCGAGTGGAAGAAGAAGGGCATCATAATGGAGTCTCTCTGCTAAAAGGATCCTGAGGCACAAAGATCTACTTAGCATAAATTATTCAATTTTATGTATTACAAAGAGCAAAGCGAGAGAGAGAAAACCGGCCTCAGCAAATTAATGGATGAACACATGACACATGTCAGATCATGACATGACAGATGTCAGATAATCCATCCAGCTATCCATACCAACCATCCATCCATCCAAACCAACCATCTATCCACACATCCATCCGCCCGTCTGTCAATCCGTCCATCCGTCTCGCCATCCATACCATCCACTAACGTGGCTCTCTATCTGCCCATCCATCTCTTGTGCATCCAACCATCCATCCATCCATTGATCATCCAGACACTCATTCATCCCTCCATCCATTCACCTTTCATCCAGCTGCCATACATCCAGACCGTCCAGTGCATCCGCTGACACTTTACAGCCAGGAAACATACATTTGTATATGTTGGCTAGTTATTGAGTTCCGTTGTCGCGCTTGTTTGCTTTGTTCAAAATACAGTTACAGAAGAAGAAAAAATCAATAGTTTCAACAATCACACGGAGGAATAATCAAAATCTGAATCAGCCACTCTGCAAGAACATGATAAATGCTGATTGAACCGCAATTTGTGAAAACATTTTCTGGAAAATTTTAGTGGTATTGAGCCCCCTGATGCTTTCAACATGCATTTATCCGAGAGATGTTTGTTGAGTCACAGGCATGTCTTTTAAGAATATCAGCGTATGATATGTGAAGCTATTATAATAATGCAGAATTTGGGAGTGGATTCTGCTTGTACTGGCTGTGCGGTGGGGAAAGAAAAATCTAGCTCGAAAGCGGTCACAATCCCAAGAAGATTCCAGAAATTAGCCTGACCCCGGCTTTGTGTATCCAAATGTAAAACAATCTCAGGCTGTCTTCTAAATGTCAGTGTGAGTTTGGCATGCCATGTGCTCGCTTAGCCCGCGAAGCACACCTCGGCTTGTTAATGAGTCAGCGCTTATCAGCCACCCTTGTTAACAGACGTCGAGCCTGGCTTCCAAGCTTCCAAGCCGCCTACTTTTGCTTATGTGCGCTACGGCTAATGCCGCTGCCTTTCGCTCCGCTGCTGCTTTCTTGGCAGCCATGGGGAAGATTCACTGGTAAACAAACAGGAAGTGGGCGTCCAACCACGAAGACAGAGGTGGGCCCCTAGGGTTATGGTAAACCCCACAATGGTAAATCTTCCTACACAAGCTACCTTTAATTTTCATTGTGGGCTTTAAATTGTTAAATATCATCAACCGCCCATTAGTACTGTACTAAGGAACATCTGACTGTTCTGACATTTTGCATCCATCTGGCAGAGTCTGACACGACCCTCCACACATCTACCCAGATGCGCCGTCCATTTCGGTCCTTGATCCACGAATGCAATGTTTTGGCTATCCACCCATCTGTCCTGCATCTATCTGTCTATCCATCCATTTAATAGATCTGTCCATCTGCCCTCCATTGAGCCATCGACTCAATATTTCTGTCTGCTGAGCGATTCCTATAAACCAGGGTTGTCAAACTCATTTTTTTGCCGCAGGCCACATTGTTCTAACCGTTATGACTTTGGGGAAACCAATAGAATGTTTCATATCCACGTTACATACAGAACGCACAACAAAATAAATGAATAACTAGTTTTCCAATTTGAAGTAAATAATAATGACTGTTATTGTGGTTTGCATTTGACCATTTGAAATTTTGCTTCAGACTTTAGCAATCATCACGGAACTTGACATGCTTGATTTGCTTTCATGGGCCGAATAAAATGATGTGGCGGGCCACATTTGCCCCCCCCCGGGGCCTTGACTTTGAAACCTGTGCTCTAAACATCAGTTCTACATTCATCCTTTTGTCCTTTAGTCTTTCCATGTGCTCATCAATTCATTCATCCAACATTAACCCATTCATATGTCCCATCATCTGCCATCCATCCCTTCTTACATCTTTATCATCATTGAAGTCAGTCTAACTGTCCTTCCATTTGTGCAACCGCCCACTCACCCATCCATCCAGCTGTCCATTCTTTGATACAACCATCCACTTGCCAATCATTCTTATCTGTCAATCCATCCACCCATCCTTCTATTCATCCATCTCTTGTGTGCATTCCAAGACACACATACCTCCACCTATCCAACAGTCCGTTTGTCCACTTACCCATTGGTTCACCACCCATCCGCCCGTTCATCTGTGTGCTTGCTATCCAGGTGGTAGGCATTGCCTGCGGGTTCTTTGCACCCTCGCGGCAGCACCTCTGTAATTGGGTCAACGCGACAGAATCGGGCCACAGGCGGCTGATGGCGTGCCTAATCCGCGTGGCCTTCCAAGAGCCATCTTTTCCCTCGGCACTGCTGCACATCCAGCTGGGGAATTGGTGTTGCAATTAATGCCTCCCCTTCGAGGAAAATTGAGCGTTGACACATCGGCAGCTGCAGAAATGCGGTAATAAGCACTGATGGGGAATAGATGGGACTGGTGGCATTGGTACATTGTCGGGAAGAGCGAGAGAGTTAGATTCTACTTGGTTTATTGCTACCCGATGGGGCTAATTATTACGACTCCGTTTGAATCCCTTTCACACTCCTGTCTATTTCCCAGATCGCCATCTTGTGTATAAGGTACCATTATCGAACGCGGGGGTGACTTTGATCCTTGAATTTGTCTTATTCTGACATCATCTCAGAGAATTGTGCTTTAGCGGAATAGCGGGAAATTTAGCGTATCAAGCTTCATACCCTGGCGCTTTTGTGTTGAAAGCAATTAGATAATTTCACACTGGCTTTGTCTAAATTGACTTATCAGAAGCTGCACAGTGGAGATTTGTTTGGCTGGTCCTCTCAGATTCTCAGCAAGCCGCTCTGTGTCAGCAAGGAGAGATTTGTGAGGTAGGAAGAAATTGGTTTCAACATAAAGGGTATTGGCCTGTGAATCTTTCGTGTTAAAAAAATAAAAATAACGGGTCCGATGCATACGGCAAGGAAGAAAGAAATTTTGCTGGACAATGCAGACAATTAGCCTCGGAAAGTCAACCTGCAAATTTAATATGATCTTCTAATGTACAGTGAGAGATATTTCCGGAAGCGGCGCGAAAGCATGTCAAAAGCAATTAGCTACTCTCACGCTAGCTTCCCGGTAAATCAACTCATCAGAGTTGGGGATGTATTGATCTGTCATTTCAGAAGAGAAGGGTCAGCCAAGTGAGCTGGCTTGGCTCCAACCGGCCCCACTGCCCTTAGAAAATGGCCATAGTTATTATTTTTCCAGTGACGTGCAGTCAGGGGAGGCAGGTGAGGCCGTGCCTCACCTGTTATCATGGAAATATCAAATGACAAAATAAATTAAACAGTTATATTTATTTAGTGATTTGTACTTTAACGTTCTTTTCGATTTAACTTCACAATTTTTGGATTTTTTTTCAAAATCGCTGAATTTTCAAGTTTACCGTTCAAATACTAAGTAGAGACGAGCGGTGAGGCACCAGCCAGCTGAGCTTCACCATGGATTGCGGAATCACTGTGCTAACTGTGCTGGCTTGCTCTGCAGTGAGACTGCATTGCTGTCCCTCTGCATATCGCTATTAGTGTTCAAAAGCTTTTAGTATATAAACTAAATTTCTACAGTTTAGCTGGTGTATATAATGTACAGTCACTGTACATTATAAACACTACTACAGTGTTTATTTTTTTATTTTTATCAAAACTGTGTGCATAGGTGAGGCACACAGTTCTCCTGCCTCATGACAGGGGGCGCTGGTGATTAGAGATTCTTCTGGTGATTACAGATTTCTTCACTGGCAGTGATCTCCATTGAGACAGAGAGACTTGGACTTCATTTATAAGTAAAGGTAACATGATAATAACATTTTTTTAATTCTTTTTTCGATGCTACAGTTTGTATACAGTATATACAGAATGCTGACATGACATTTTAAACAAAATACGTTAACTGTTGCCAATCTAATGGTAAATAAGCTACTCTGTGTAGTTCATATGTTTGTAAATCTGACTGTGATGAAGTCAGTGCCTCACCAGCCATGAACCTCACCGCACGTCACTGTATTTTTCATATTGATTCTAGCGCCCCCCGCTGCTGCGAAACGGAACAGAGGATGACATACATCGTCTCCCTTTCATGAACTACTGTGGTTTAATGTTACTTTTAACGGCAACAGTGCTTGAGGGGATTTCAGCAAAGTGGCTGCGTGCTCAACGGGCCTCTTAAGTAACGCATCAGTCTGCAAGCATCTCTCATCTCTCACGACTTTGTCTACACACGCCTCTCAAGGTCGAGGAAATTTTACCATCTGCCTACCACGGGCCCGTCTTCTCACATCTGCCCATCCATCTGTCCGGTCATCCATCAATCCATCCGGCTATACAGTACATCTGTGGCTGTCTGTTTATCACCTTGTTCATCTGTCCTCCTGTCTGTCTGTGTTTGTCTTCCCAGCCTGGTTATTCACCCGCTCATCCATTCATCGATGTCTGTCCATCATCACATCTGCACATCTGCCCGTCCGTCTCTGTCACCTACACCCATTCATCCATCCTTTTGCCCACTCGTCTCTTCGTCTGTCCATCTGCCCAACTGTTCCTCCGTCTCTCCTCCTGTCCATCTGCCCATTTTTCCATGCATCTGTCCACTTGAACATAAGTCTGTCCACCCATCCATCCGTGTGTCCATCTAGCCATCCTCACACCTGTTGATTGGTGTGTCTCTCGCTCCTTCTGCCCATCCACCCATTTGCCATCCGTCACCCATACGTCCGTCCACTTGTCAATTAGTCTGCCTCTCTGGCTGACCATCTGTCAACCTACTCATCCGTCCATCCATCACCTATACATCCGTCAATCATTTCATCCAACCATCTGCCTATTTAGTCATCACATACGTCCATTCATTAGTCTTTCCTTCTGTCTGTCCATCTGCCCAAATCCACTCATCTATTTGTGTGTCCATCTGCGCATGCATCTGCCCAGATATAAGTCTACCCGTTCATCCATCCTGCCGTCCGTCTGCCAGTACCCCTCAAAGTGGAAGAAAATTACATCCAGCTATCGGGAACTCGAAAGCATCGCCGTTGCCGATTAAACAAACAACAACGAGCGCAGTCCTGGGATGAATTAATTCACCTTGTTTCCACAAACTAGAGACCTCATTAACACCCCTCCCCCAAACTATGTTTTGATCATTTACCTCATCCGACCTCAGCCCTTGTTATCCGCCGGAAATTCTCCAACAGACATTTTTTCGTAATTGATTGCAGCCATTTTGTTGATGCATTCCCGGCCAGAATGAGGCGGGATTTTAGAGACAGGCGCACCTTTGTCGGGCAGTGACATGCATGTGTGCCGCTTCACTATCGATCCCGCCTGAGTGCCAAAGGTCCGGTGCAAGAGTATGAGAGCTCAGTTTGCCTTTGTTGATGATGCCATCATTTTACCCGCTGCCTTGGGAGAGGCTCCCTTCGCTAAGTGTCTCTTTATGGCCAGATAAAGCCGTTGTAATTCATCTGGCTTTCTCCTTGTAGGAGGTATATGCCTTCTCTTGAATTTACACCCCATTGTCTTTTCGTGGTGATGCAATCCCTTGTGTCTGATTAGGTGGGATTCTGGCTTGTGTGGTCTTTTGCCGTATTTCAAAATCCCACTTTGAACACGACCCAACTGTCATGCACTTAGGTGTTAGGTTTCGTGACTATGTTTTGTGAGTGAGTGATTGTCGGTGACTTGCTTTACTGTCAACATCTTCGTCTTTATGAAGTTCATAGAGTTGCTTGTTCTGTAGCCACATGAGGGCTCAAGCCAGTGTCTTCCCAAGCCCGGATAAATACAGAGGGTTGTGTCAGGGTTGTATGTCCGTTCTTTGCAAATTGTACAAAGTTTAAGAGGTTGTTTTTGTAGGAGACGAGTGGTTGGTAAATGCCCGCGTGCATAGGACGTGTATATATATTATATAGTGGGATGAAACATTTGGGACAGTACAAAGGCGTAAACAAGTGCGGCTCAGTCTCTGTCAAGTAAAATGTTTTTGACATTCACCTTCATCATCGTCCTTCTCTAAAACGTCACAAATCAACATATTATGTTTATGACTATTTGTGTGTGTTTGTGTGTTTGAAGCTTCTTAATGGTGCACGTACCCACATTAAACAGGACCAAATGGCCAAGTGTGTTTCGTCTGTCTGTGTGTGTGTGAGGAGCAACATCTCATGTGAGGCTGAGTAAAGCAGCTTGGTGGCAGGAGCATATTCTTTTCTGAGTAAATCTCATTTATTTGGAATTAGCTGCACATTTAGCTCAGGTCCACCTGGATGGACGCTCGGTCACGGTGGTCAGCAGGCCATGCGGCAGTATTTCCGCGATGCATTAGTGCATCATGTGTTCATATGTACCCTTGTGAAAAGCGACTGATGTTTACATCAGACCTAAACTTGCTTAAAACTGTTGGGTTAAAAATAATCTGATGTAGGGCTTTTTTGTGGGAGTGCGGGGGAAAGTATTTTTTAACCGAGCGAGTTTAAAGGATGTAGTTTACAGATTAAATTAGCATTGATTCATTGATCCATCCATCCATCTTCTGCCGGTTGGGTCACGGAGGCAGCAGCCTTAGTTGGGAAACCCAGACTTCCCTCTCCCCATCCACTTCTTTTAGCTCTTCGTGGCGGACCCTGAGGCGTTCCCAGGCCAGCTGGGGGATATAATCTGTCCAGCGTGTCCTGAGTGATCCCCGGGGTCTTTTACCAGTGGGGCATTACCGGAACGCCTCACTGGGTAGGCGTCCAGGAGGCATCCTAATCAAAGCTCTCTAGCTCCTCTCTATGTGGAGCAGCAGTGGCTCGACTCTGGGCCGCGACCGGATGACCGAGCTTCTCAGTTTATCTCTAAGGGAGAGCCAGGACACCCTATGATCTCGGTCTTTCGGTCATGAACCATAGCTCATGGCCATAGATTAAAGTTTGGATGTAGATCGATTGGTAAATTGAGAGCTTCACACTTTGTCTCAGCACGTTCTTCACCACTACAGATCGGTATAAAGTCCAGGGATTGATTGATTGATTGATTGATTGATTGATTGATTGATTGATTGATTGATTGATTGATTGATTGATTGATTGATTGATTTAAAAACATGAAATCAGGTACAGTAGATTCATTGCTGGCGGTATTTTTTTTCCATGTCTACAAAAAACTATTTGGTTTCGGGATGACGAAATTGCCTTTCATAGTTAGGTCGAACCCACGTTTGTGGAAAAGTCGATTAGGTCTGTAAATTTTATTAAAACATATTTCAGTCATGTTCAGGACTCAACTTTGTCTTCATTATCATCACAAATAAGTTCATAATCTTTCGGATGATTCAAAGGTGTATTTGATTTTACAAACCCGTATTGATTTGGTTTGGTGAAGACTGTTTTCTTTCTTTCTAACATCATTTGGTGGGCCAGATATAATCGCTTTTCCACCACTAGTCTAAATACGTAGTCTTAGCTCTTGTACGAAGCACGCAAAAGATATAAAATGGTCTTGATGTGAACAAACATGTCTTCCTTCGGTTCATTGAAAGTTAGATTTATTGATTTTTAATTCCGATAACAGCTTTGATATCCAATGATGCTAAATTGTTTTTCAAAGGTTTTGCAAAGTGGCCCTCTTCAAGGTGTCTTTGATGTCTGCAATTCTTTGACTTATCGTAGACTCCAAATTGTCTTTGATGCTTACGTGCACTTTGAATGGAAGCTTTATGTTTTGTAGTGCGTAAAATATTTGTTTGTTGTTTTCATCGTTTAGTTCCATCGGCATCTACCAAAATTTTCTTTGTTGTTTCCCAAAACGTGGACATGGGGCTCGTTGAAGCCCTTCTGTGCGGTGTGTTTTAGGTGGATATCACGTCAATTTCTTGATGCGTGCTTCTTTTCAAGGTGTTTTTTTTTCTTACTCGCAAGACACTGCTTTTGTTTTGCTTCCCCCACTCATCCCCTCTCCTCCATCACTCCCCGACATTGTTTTCCCTCCTCTGCGCTTTGTGCTCTCCATCATTAGCGCTCGCTAGTTTCTTTTCTTCCTCCGCCATCTCGCCCCTATCGCATGGATTCCTCTTGTTCCCGCGCATGCCTCCATTACCGCCCATGTCTTCTCGCTAATCAGCTTATCCTCCATGTGTCCAAGCTGCCGTGTCTGCCTTCCTCCTCCCTTTTGTTTTGCTGTTCATTCAGCCGGCGGATTAGAGACGCCTGTTTGCCGCCTTTTGTCTCCGTCGCAAGACGATGGCCGAGACAGGCGCAAAAAGACAGAGCAGTCCAAATTATTTGTTTTTTTATTTATTTTTTCCCCCCCATTTTTTAACCTGAACATCAGAAGTTGTCTTTGTTGATCAAATCACAGATCGTAAGTTAAATGAGGATGTCGTCTTTGATATTTCCCCAGAAAAATGTGGTTCGGGGAACATTCACAAATATCTTCAATGTTGACAAAAAATGAGCTCCAGTTGAATGGAAGCACCTTTCAGTTTTAGATTTTTTTGCAGACTTTAGATTATTGTTGATATTCATGAAAAATATTTTGAATCCTTGAAAATTAATTTAGCTCATTGGCTTTGACATTCTTTGACATTTACAAACGCAAGTGTCTTGCTCCAAATGATCTTTGCTGTTTTCAAAAATGTACGCAGATTCTTGAATATTTACAAAAATTACACACAATTATTTACTGCAAGGGATTACCTACCGTTCAGCCCTGTCAAGACTCAATTGAAGACTAAATAAATATTTTGGTTAATTACATTTTTAAGTTGACCAAGGAGGCCAAATTGTCTCAAATGTTTGTGAAAACGCATTGCAAACTTGATTTGAAGAGCCATGATGATTCACCACATGGTCTCGTGTCTCAAAGTATACTCGTCGAGATTGATGCTAATGATGAGGCTGATGAACCACGCAGAATTCACCTTGAGACCCGCATGTGCACGAACAGCGCAAGTGCAACTGAATCCCCCCTCGTTGACTGATAGCCGATCGATCGTGCGGCCATATTCGTAATGATTAAACGCCAGATGCCTTTTTTTCATCCCAGGCTGCAGCTGTCACCGGCAAAAATGAGTCATCCCTCTTTAAAAAAGAAAAACAAACTCTCAAGGTTGAGCGAGTGGAGAGGTTTTTTTTGGGTCCCCTCCCGTAGGGCACACTTATTTACGTTGGAAGAGAACGCCATCACTCAATTGCAGTATTGCGGCTATTATGCGTATTGACGGCATGCTTCCGGGACAGGTCACAAAAAGCATCAAATAATTGTCGAGAAGAAGGTTGGCTGATAATAACATGAAAACCACAAAAACATAATTGAGCAGATATCTGACATTTTGCAACATGACCACTTTTCCCATTCAATGTAGCACTAAAAAGAACCGTAAAAATATTCAAATTTCAGTGAGTCATTCTGTGTTTCCGGTTCGCTTTTTTAATTTAATTTCAGCTATTTTAACACATTCACTGCCAGAAATGTGTCAGGAAGGGCATCCAACGTAAAAGCTTGATGCAGACACAGAAAACAAAAATGCAAAACAAAAATGCAGATCAAACCTCTAAAGATGGAGGACACTGATTTGCTGTGGCGACCCCTTGAAGGGAAAAGCCGAAAGGGAAAGAAGAAGACTGCCAGAAATGTACAAAAATATGCCCACTCCAGTGCCAGAGTTTTTGTCATTTTCACAGAATATTGAGTTTTAGGACGACATAAACATTCAATGCAGCGTAAAAGAAAACCATAGACTCTCTTCTTTCATCGAAAAAAAAAAATCCTTTATTTTACTGATATGGGTCTGGAGTTATATAAGCTTGAAATAGGGGCAGCTGTCCAAAATACAATGCAATACATACTTATTGGTTTATATAGCGCTTTAACAACAGCTGAAGCTGAAAAGAACCGCTATCATGGGGAAAAAATGAAACGCTGCCCCTTCGTGGAAGGGAAAAAACATTGCCAGAAGTCTGGCCAGCGCTTTATTGACACCCACTGCAAGAAAAACCAAAACCCGAACAAATTTTGGAATGGCACTGCACGTCATATTTTAAATACCCGAATAAATTCGCGAATGGCAGTGAATGAGTTAAGGATTTTTTTGGTTCATTTGAAACATGCATATCAACATTAAATTGACATTGATAATTGAATATTCACTTAACTTCACTTTATTTAACACTAACTTTGTAACAGAAGTCCCGTATTTTCTGCACGATAAGGCACAGCTACAAAAAGATTTCAAAAGCTGATCATGCGCCTCATAATCCGGTGTGCCTTATGTATGGAAAACGTTTTAAAATTTATTGAAGTTGTCCCTTATAATGCGGTGCACCTTATGTCTGGAAAAGTTTTTAAAATATGTCATTCGTTGAAGGTGCGCCTTATCTTCCAGAAAATACAGTCTTTGATTTTTTTTTTTGATTGTTGTAATTAAAAAAATAATTGAAAATCACAATTTTAGAAACTTGGGTATCTCATTCAGTCATAAATTACTCATACATTAATTTGCTGTTCCTAATTGAGCCTCCAGAGAGCATGCTGCACTTAGCACACACAGGTAAGAGCGTTACTGCATGCCCTATGTATTCATTCAACATACGGGCCAGACATTTTATTGACATTGATTTTATGACAGAGGCTGCGGCCCGGATGAAAATCGACAATGGGCCGCATTTGGACCACAGGCCGGACTTTGTACAGATCTGTGTTAAAGTGAAGATTGTCTTGATGCTGGTGAAAGAACGTACTGCAATTTGTCAAAGTTAACCACGTTCCTTAATTGAAGACTAAATTATTATATCTCCTGGGTTTATGGATGTAGGAAGTTAGTTGATTGGATATGTGAAATTGTCATTGCTGTGTCCTACATCGCACTCATCCAACGCTAAATTGTCTTTGCTGGTTCTGTAAATTCGTATTTAAAATATTCATGAAAAAAACAGCATCTAATTTCAAGCCCTGTAGTTCAACAAAACTCATTTTGTGACCTTTTCAGGAAAATGTCTACTTTAGTTGCATGCAAGACTTAATTGTCTCAGGTTGTTTTAGCAAACCATCAACAGTCTCTTGTTTTTTGTTTTTCATTTTCGGGACAAACTTTTATTCAGGCTTGAAAAGCAGTGTTCCGTACCACCAATTTACTACCAGCTGGCATCGCTCCGGTGCTTTCCAATCTCGGCGTCCCACATGCCGCACCGCCATTAGGTGCCACGCCGTAGTATTCAAATGCCCTTTGCATGAATACAGTACCTGGCATTTAGTGTCGGCCATCATTTACGCCACCGTTATAATTGGTTCAAGCTTTCGCACGTGTAAAGCAAAGGCGGTCGGTGGTATGTGAGGGTTGGTAGTGGGGGGCTGTTGCATTATGGGAGGCGGGAGGATCATTAGACGCGATAGCGATGTACTTTTCAAGTGGAAAAGGTCGTCTTTTATGAGGCCTTCTTGAAAGGCGGCAAGAATGATGACGCGTGGCTTCCCGCCTGAAAAGGGCTAAGGGATGTGAGGCGGAGAGGTGTGGCGTAAAGGGTGGGGGGACAGGGTAGGCTCCGGCATAAAGGGGTGGGCGGCTGATTTCCAAGGCCATCATTTGGGAAGCTTGCAAGCTCCCGGGTGAGGTTGAATGTCACCAATCCATCCGCTTAATGTATCATCGGCACATTTACTTTAGCACCTGAGATCAAAATGAAACGCTTTCTTTTGTGTGTGTGTGTGTGTGGGGCCGGGGGGTCCTATTTGTGCGACGGTTCTCCATTTGGTAGAGGAATTGGGAAAATTGTGTTCAAATACTGCGGGGGTTCTGTGATGTTGTGAAGTCTTGGTGTTTATTTTAAAAGACTCAAAGTTGTCTGTGATCAATACATTGTTTGATGTCTGTGGGGAATTTTTTTCTTCATTTACAAAAAATGCAAGTTCGCTTTAAACTTTTTTTTTTAATCTACGTCTGGATCTACTTGACATACTTGACGTCTTGCTCATTATGTTTTTCCACTACCTTTTTTTCATCATGTTTTGCTTTTCAATTTTTGTCTTTATCGATGTTTTCCAGTTTACGAACTTTTTCCAATTCATCATTTTCTCTTATTTTCTACTTTATTCCATTTTCCTGCTTTTCAAATCTCATTTTGTACTTTGACTTTTTACTGTTTTTTTGCTTTGTTTTCGTGTTTTAGTCTCTCCTGCTATTTTTATCAAATTTTTATCTCCTGCTATTTTTATCAAATTTTTAAATTTCTCTCTACACCCCCCTCACAGGACTTTTTGTACGACTTCTATTTTTTTCCCTGTATCATTCCGGTGCGACACCCCTTTGCCCTTTTTCCATTTTTTTGGCCATTTATCCACTCATTTCCTCACATTCTTGATGGCTTTCTCCTGTTACTTTCGTTTTTCCAGTGATCAACTTTCCCCATTTACATGCCTTGTCTAACATTTTCTTTTCTACTAGTTTTGATGCCGTTTCCCACCTGTTCGCCTGTTTTATTGCGCCTTGAGCCTTTTCCCATATTTCTGTTTGTTGTCCCCCCCCCCCCCCTATCTACCGGGTGGTTCTTAACCTTAGACTTACTGAACTTACAACCAGTTCATATGCACATTTACTGAACCTTATTTGTGAAAAATAAAAGTATTTATTTTTTTAAGTTCAAGACATTCAAATAACACATATATTAGAAAAGAAAAAAGTACCTTTTTCTGGAATATAAGACGCACCTACAGTGAATATTTAAAAACATTTTCCATACATAAGGTGCACCACATTATAAGGGGCACTTTCAATGAATCACATATTTTAAAATGTTTTACACGCATAAGGCACATCAGATTGTGAAGCCCTTGGTCAGCTTGAAAAAAAAAACCATTTTCTTTTTGGTGCGCCTTATAATGCAGTAAATACAATTACCATATTTTCCGGTGTATAAGACGCACCTTCAATCAATGACAAACATTTTCCGAATATGATTTACACATTTGTAAAAGTCTTCTAAATAGGAGGCACACTATATTATAAGGTATATATTATAAGGCTGCGGTTACATTCTATATATCCCACCATGGATCGTGCGCGACTTCTTCTGCAGGGGCAGAAGGAGCAGTTGCGAGACCTGTTGTGGCTCAATATTGCTTCATTTATAAGGCGCACCTGTGTATAAGGTGCAGGGTCATCTTTGGAAGAAAATCAAGGCTTTTGGGTGCGACTTATACAGTCTCGCTTTCAAAAATTGCATCATTTAATATCACGAGAGTCACACGGTGACTGCTCTTCTTCTTCTTTTCCTTTCGGCTTTTCCCGTCAAGGAGTCGCCAGAGCGAATCAGTGTCCTCTATCTTCAGAGGTTTGATTTTCAGGGTTTGTTTTGGCCAAGCTTTTACGTCGGATGCCCTTCCTGACACAACCCTCTGTATTTATCCGGGCTTGGGACCGGCACAAGAAGACACTGGCTTATGTCCTCTTGTGGCTACAGAACAAGCAACTCTATGAAGTTAATAAAGATGAAGATGCTCAGTAAAAGGCTGACCGAACTAAATTTCACGCACCACTGATTGGACAAGCAATGTCATGTGATCATCTGCATGGCCAAGCGGGTGTGTCATAACGAATTAAAATGGTGAGTCTGGTGGTCTTAACCTCCATGGCAGAAGTTCCGTCAAACCCCTGAGACCAATTCACCGTACCTCTGGGGTTCCATCGCCCCCAGGTTAAGAACCTAGCCTTTCTCCCGTTCATTACATTTTGCTCTCGTCCGTTTTCCTTCCTTCCAGTTTTTCCTTCGTGACCATTTTTCTACTCTCCTCCCTGGTGATTCCTTTTTAACATTTAATATCCAGCCCTCTCCCATCCACATTTATGAGTTTTTTTCTCCTCAGTTTCCATTGTCCACGCCCTGTTCACTACCTTTTCCTTCTGACCTTTTTCTGCCGTCCTTATCTTTTGTTGCAACCTCTCCTGCGTTCCATCTTTGTCGTTCAGCCCATACTTGAGTGTCATTAAGATCTTCTACTCTCCCAAGGACTGGAGTACAAACATTTTTTTCTCTTCACCCCCCCCCCTCCTTTAGACCCCCATCATCATTTCCCACTTGTTTTTTTTCTTCACTTTATTATCTTCCATTCTCTTGTTTTGTAGCTCAGCTCAGTGCGTGCTTGAGTGTCATTAAGAGTTTTTTCTCTCTCGATCCGACAATGGTGCTGAATGCCAAAGGCTGCAGCAGCAGTGCCATTGTTTTGTTCCTGATTGTCTTTTCTTTCGGCGCCCCGCTACCCTGATCTTCTCCGAATGTGATGTGTTATAAAGCGCTATGCTCCAGTGGCTGTCGCCTCGCCGCAATAGCATCATTGGCCTCCAATTTGTGTCGACTCAGGCCATTCTGGGTGGAATCTGCATGTTAGATGCTGTTTTATTGAATAGTCTCAATTACCTTTAATGTTGTACAGAAAACACCTATGGTCGATTCATTAGAGACTAGATTATCTCAGATGGGTAATACAATAACAGTGTATGTTCGCTTCATTAACGATGAGATTGTGTGTGACGTGGAGGGGAAAGCATATGCCACGTTCATTAAGACAAAATGGATTTGACACTGATGAGTATGCGCGCATTGAGAAGAATGACTCTTTCGGCGGCAGCAGTTTTCATCGCAAGGTTCCCCATATTCGGACCATTAAAGAGAGAGTAAACTCTCTTCCAGGACCATTCTTTTTTTCATTCTTTAGTAATCAGCAGGCTAACTTGGGTTGGTTGATGTTGCCTAAAAATGGCAGAAAGTATACAGACGCTGCCCGTCTTGCTAACGAGATACGTTCCGAGCGATCGTTTGTAAGGTGAATTTAATTTGCTTCAGTGCTATATTTTGTTTGGAATGTATGTTGAATTCAAACACTGAACGGGGAAGTACAAAACACAGACCCTCTGACAGTCGTAAAATAAATTCACACCTATTGTCATACCACGACATATATCCTTCGGTCTTCAGTAAGCCTTTACTGAAGCCGCTGGCACGTAATTACTGAATTACGTGCCAGCAGCCATTACTTTTTGTTATGCATCGCGTCCTCCTGGAGCGTCAACTGGGAAGAGGGATTTCCTCCCTGCCCACATACTCTACGCAGCCAATCGTCAGCAAGCTCAGCAGATCAGGGCTTGAACTCATTGGCAACGCTTCAGCATAGCTGGGTGCCGATTGGTCAGCCCTGGTGTCCGTCGCGTGAATCCAAGCCCTTGATACCTCCAAAAAGGTGCGCAGTACAAACATCTAATTTACAGTATCTACTGTCCAAACATTTTTCGATATACCCGCAAAACAATGTTCGTATGCACCGTTTTTCGTAACTCGAATGTTTGTAAGTTGGGGAGTGTCTGTATAAAACACACAAACAACGTTGCTCTAAAAACTGCCAACATATTGCTAATATGTGACGGAAACTATCATTAACCTGCATAAGAACCCTAAAAGTAGCATATATGTGGCAAACGATGAATCAGAATCAGAATCAGAATACCTTTATTCGTCCCACAATGGGGAAATTTGCAGTCCACGGCAGCAATTGAAAAGGGATGGAGTTGGGGTGGGGTGAAAGGATAGAAAACAAGATATTCTAAGCATAACAAAATAAAGCAACATATACGACAGAAAATGTAGCAAGATTCAGGGAAATATTCTTTATTGTCTGTGAAAACATTATTCCAATACCACAGCTTCTTTCTTAGAAGTACTATTCTTCTTTGTCTGTGTCTGCATCACTGCATTATGCTGCCCCTCAGTGGCCAACACAGTCACACGAGTTGGAGCAGCACAATGGAAAAAGATGCAGCATTAATTATGCACAAACTTTTCCATTCCACTTAATGACATTATTACGTACTCTAGGTTTTTATAAAATGCAATTCTGTGGAGGTTTCTTAACTCATTCACTGCCAGATGTGCAAAAATGCATCCAGTGCCAGGGTTTTTGTGATTTTCACTCAAATCGCAGGACGCACAGAATATTGAGTTTTAGGATGACATAAGCATTCCATGCAGCGTAAGAAACCTTAGACTCTCTTCTTTCATCAGGAAAAAAATGTTAATTCCTAAGTTCTATGGGTCTGGAGTTATCTGAGCTTGAAATGGGGGCTCCCTCGTTGGAAGGAAAAACATTGCCAGAGGTCTGACCAGCGCGTTATCTGCACCCCCGCCGGAAGAATGGGAATGACAGTGAATTAGTTAATCAAAAACCACAAAGATTGGGTGTGGCAGTTGGCTAGAATGGATTAATGGTGTTTCCAACTATTTCATTCATTTCATGAGGGGGATTTGAGTTTTGATCCACTGTATTCTATCCACTTGCCATTCCACTCCGTCTACTGTACAGTTCCTCTGATGATGATGGTGATACGATGATGACACTTACAACAATACAACAATAGCGATGATTTGTCGATACCTAGCACGTGCTAATTGGATGGCATTTGCGTAAAAGTGCAGATCTGAGTGCGCTAACGAGCTCCGCGGCCTTATGGAGTTGGTCGGCCCGCAGGCGCTACGACTATTAGCGGCGCTAACGCGGCTACTGGATGTTTGATGAGCGCCTCGCGGGGAACGTGTGATGATAGCGGCGCTGTTCCACTTCCTCCAGGCGAAAATTCTTTCTGATGGAAGTAGTGAGTTACAGTTTACCCTCCTCATTTTTTTCGCCTTGTTTTTTTTTCTCCCCCTCCACTCTATGATGAATATTTAAAGAGTTCTGCGGTTTGTGTATCAGCTCCGCGTGATGTCTTCATCGGTACTAAAAAGCTCCTGGACATTTGGTGTTGTCGGCTCTTGGAAGGCCTCTGCATTGATCCGTGTTTGTCGAAAAGGATCAGTCACATTTGCGCTTGTTTTTATCCTGCCCTTGTTTCCGTGTTTTGTAAGCTTACCGATAAGATTCTGCCCAGAAGGGCGGCGAAGTAGGGTTTCAAGATGGGGTTAGTGTTTCAAAGCCCAGGTTAATATTTCGAATTCGGGTTTCATAGACAGGGCTTGAGTTTCAAAGGGTTAGGGCTTTTCACAACTCACCTAGTTCAAATGAAGATTTCCAGTTATTGTTTCAACTTTTGAGTTATGGTTTAGAAATAGCACTCCAAATGACAGTTTGAAGCAAGGGGGTTCGGGCTTTCATGGTAGGGTTTTTGGTGGGCATACAGACGTTCCCCAATTACGAACGAGATGCGTTCCGAACGGTCGTTTGTGAGGTGAATTCGTTCGTAAGTTGATTCAGTGCTATATTTTGAATGGAATGTATGTTTGAGGATTATATAAGTATGTTTAAGGTTTATATAAATATGTTTAAAGGACAACCGACACCATTTTTTTGTTTCCTAACTGACATCAGAAAAACGTTTTATAGCATCTAAAATACCCAAAACACGCAGGCAGACATTTTTAGTGAAATGCAAAACACCAATAAAAATGAGTTAAAGTGTCCCAAAACTACTTCAAAATGACCCCGGAATTTACGAGTTTCAGAAGGTCCCGCCCCCGTGTTTGTGACGTCACGCCAAGACATATTTCCCTTGCTCTAGAACAAGGGTGGCCAACCAGTCAGAGACTAAGAGCCACATTTTTTACCATGTTACTGCAAAGAGCCACATCAAGATGGCGGCGCGTGAACACGCACCGGCTCCCCTCTCTCTCCCGGCAAATTGGCGTTTTTGTGTTTATGTTTGTTAAAGTCATTATAAGTGCCTTCCTTGTACGCTGGGTCCGAGAGGACATTCATTTCATCTGTGCTGTATGCAGTGACGTGCGGTGAGGTTTATGGCTGGTGAGGCACTGACGTCATCAATGACGTCACCGCTCGTCTCTACTTAGTATTTGAACGTAAATTCAGCGATTTTGAAAAAAATCCTAAAACGGTGAAGTTAAATGGACAATAACTTTAAAGTACAAATCACTAAATACATCTAACTGTTTAATTTATTTTTTCATTTGATACTTCCATGACAGCTTTCCATGATGACAGGTGAGGCACTGCCTCACCTGCCTCCACTGACTGCACGTCACTGGCTGTATGTCATGCAAGAACGCTGACTTTGATAAACATGGGCACACATGAACACCCCATCGCCCCATCCCTCACACACATAGACCTCTGCTCAGACAGATTTATTATAAGTATCACATTTTAAATACAAAATCAACAAATATATCCGAAATTGACTCAGAGAGTACTAAAGGCGACAAAGAACACTGTCTTTACACACACAAACTTAGTTCAACCAAGTTCACAAACAAAAATATAATAATTTACAATAGTGTGCATGTTGCTTAGTGGGACTTCTGGCATTCTTTGTCTTGGACAATCCTTGTTAAATCTGGCTTGCATTCTGTAGTTGCCACTCGAAGCAATTCTCTGACATGAGTGTCAGTCAGAACCGATCGATGCTTTGATTTCACATGTTTCAGGGTAGAAAACACAGACTTGCAGACGTATGCTGACCCAAACATTGACAGTATCTTAAGCGCAGCCGGTTTGACATTGGGGTATTTTTCCGTTGACACGCGTTACCAGAACTCAATGGTCCCTTCCCTTAAAGCAGGTTTCAATTGATCTTCCTCACAAAGATCGATCATCTCTAACTCAGCCGCAGCTTCATCTGTGACTAGCGGGGCTTTCAAACAGTCCGTCTCCACATTAAACGGGTCGACAAGGAACGTAGACCACAGAATCGGGTTCTCAACCAGTGTTGCATATCTGGCTCTGTGCTTATTCAGGGCGGCACTGATGACTTGCCCGCTGGCTTTTAGCAGTGTGGAAAAATGTGTTCAATCTCCCTTTTGAATATGCGCCCTGAACAGCTTCAGTTTGTTGACAAACGCAAACACACTTTGCACCAAGTCAGGCAGAATTTTTGACTTACCCTGCAGGGTAAGGTTCAGTTTGTCCAAGTGACACAGCATGTCGACCTTGTCTTTCTCTTCCATAAACCGTTTCACGGCATGATGCAAGCGTTACGGTCTCTGGGTGCTTGGTAAATTTTCGGAAAAAAATATCTGCTTCTCAGTCTGAGTTTTTAACAGTCTGAGTTTGGGGAATTCTTGGTCGATGTTCACGTGGAGTGAGCTGAAGTGGCGCTGAAGATTTGACGCTTTGAAATACGCCAATGATGCCTGACATATAAGGCAGAATGGCTTGCCCTTACGCTCAACAAAAAATATAAACTCTCCCACTCTGTTAAAAATGTCCTGTGTTCGTCTTCATATTTTTGTTTTGCTGTGCATTTTTTCCCTGCCATTTTGAGAGCGAACTTGACGCAAATGAATTGTTTACATCGTAAACAATTTGTGTCGAGTCTCTGACTGGTTGGCCACCCGTGGTTTACGACATAAATGATTGATCTTCATCTCACGCACATGCGTGTTCACGTCACATGGTCAGCTTGATACCGTAATTTCACGACTATGAGGTGCACTTAAAAGTCTTCACGACTCTCAGGTGCCCTTAAAAGTCGTACATTTTCTCCAAGACGTGCAGCGCGCGCTATGGTCGTGAAATTACGGTCCATAGAGGATGAATGGCAGCGCCAGCGCCTAATATTTTTTACGCTTGTCATGTGGACGCCCCTTAAGAGCCGCATGAAATCAGCCAAAGAGCCGCATGGGGCTCGGGAGCCGCGGGTTGGCCAGGCCTGCTCTAGAATCAAAACAATTGGTTCAGTTTCAGAGAAGATGGTTTCTTGTTACTCATCCAGTTATGAATATGATTCAAACAGTTTTGAAGAGGAAAGCATAAATGTTTGCAATCGATTAAAGAAGTACTTGCGTATCAATTTGAGCCGTCAGGACTGCAATGTAGCGTCCCAGAAAATCCACAAGATGGCTCCTAAGCTCCGTTGGAAATGGGCTGATTTGTCTGCTGGGAATGTGTGTCAACTAGAATCAAATAGTAGTCTTGGTGCAACACACAACGATTCACCATCGCATTATTTATGTGTTTTCCTTCTAATTTCGCCATCGACACAGATCAACATGAAGTTTTCAGACCAAACAAAGTACCCAAAATGCATTGTGTATGTCGCTTTCTCGGTCAGGGGTGTTCCAGATGTGACGTCACAGTGGAGGTCGTCACCAACTCAAAAACAAGACTTCCTGAATATTCAGTGCGAGTCTTAAAACGTAAAATATAGCTATATGTGGTGGAATAATTGTAAAATAAACTCAGCAGAAGTCATTTGAAGTGATTTTACAAATTATTGAGACGACTTGTCCGGAGGCGTCGGTTGTCCTATAAGGCTTGTATAAGTAACCTGTATTGGTTTGTACTGAAATGGTACTGATGGTTGAACGATTCATATTGTAGGCATGTGCAACCCTCACCCGCATCAAACTTCTTTATTATTGCCACTTTCATTTCAAATGAAATGGCTTGCCTCTTCTATACTTCCACTCTTACTAGAAGCCTTTTGCTTTTCACCAACTATAATGAACAATGAATGCACAAGCTATTTAACAATAAAAATGGCAAAGTTCTGAGCACGCTAGAGATACGTTTACACAATTGGGTACTGCGACAAACTGAGCAGAGGATGCGTGGTGGATGCTGGGCCCTCACAGCGCCTCACTACTACGGCACTACACTACCCTGAAAAAAAGTGCGCAATACAAAATCTAACTTACTGCATCTCTGTCCGAACATTATTGCGGGTTTGTAAAAAAATGTTCGTATCTGTCATTGTTCATAACTCGAATGTTCGTAAGTAGGGGAGCGCCTGTATTATAATTTAAAAATGGGGTTTCAAGCCATGGTTAGGGCTTCAAATTTGAAAGTAGTAAATATGAACGGCCAAGGAGCGATAACTGGTACAGTCAAACCTTGGTTTTCGACCATAATCCGTTCCAGAAACCTGTTCGACAACTGATTTGTTCGAAAACTGAAACATTTGTTTTTAATCAATGCAATCAATGTCTGCTTTGTTATCGTGATTGAACAATAGAAACATGCCTGTTCACAATGAAACGCTACACGAGGCTAATGTATCGTCACAATGAGGCACGACACAAAGAAGTGACATATAAGAAAGCTGAGGGGAGTCGAGTAGTGCATTCAGGTGCGCTTAATTTGAACCGATTTTTGGTTAAAAACCGAGGCATAAAAAAAAACACAAATTTGAAAACCAAATTGGTCGAGAACAGATATGTTCGAAAACCGAGGTTTGCCTGTATTTCTAGTAGAGCGATACCGACCACAGGCTTACCAGCCACAGCAAAAAAAAATCGTAAGGTCTTCAGGTTTGATGAGTGACATTCTGTGCTTGTTTTCCTTTTTGACTTGCGTCTGACAGGGCAAAACGCGAAATGGCAGAAGGACGTTTGTGCCATCAAGGGCGCCCGGTGGCGGAATCGCAAAGCACTGACATTTCCTTGGAAAACAACAAGGCGGGTTTTGAAATGATTGACATTCCGCACGAGAAACATTCAATATTAAATCAAGCGTGCACACGTTCGTCAGCTGGGAAATCAATGAGTCATTCCAGTGGCTTGCAATCCAATTTAGTTCAGTTTATTGATTGATCAGCTCACATACCCCAAAATATCAAAAGCATCAAGGACTCGGAAGGACCAAAGTGCCAAATTATCAAGTCACTTAAAGGACAACGGAGTGGTGTACAAAATTTGTAAAATCACTTCAAATGACTTATACGGAGTGTATTTTACAAAGATTCCACTGCATATAGCTATATTTTACGTTTTAAGACTGGGGCTGAATATTCAGGAAGTCTTGTTTTTGAGTTGGTGACGATACCTACCGTGACGTCACGGTAGGTATCGTCACTGACCGAGAAAACGACACACAATGCATTTTGGGGGCTTTGTTTGGTCTGAAAACTTCGTGTTGATCCGTGTTGATGGCGAAATTAGAAGGAAAACATAAATAACGCGATGGTGAAAGTTTTGTGTTGCACCAAGACTACTATTTGATATGAACTGACACTAATTCCCAGCAGACAAATCAGCCCATTTCCAACGGAGCTTGGGTGACCTCTTGTGCATTTTCTGGGATGCTACATTTCAGTCCAGATGCCTAAAAATGACACGGAATAACTTCTTTAATCGATTGCAAACGCCTATGCTTTCCTCTTCAGAACTATTTGAATTATATTCATAACTGGATGAGTAACAAGAAAGCATCTTCTCTGAATCTGAAGCCATTGTTTTGATTCTCGAGCAAGGCAAGACGCCTTGTCGTGACGTCACGACCAAGGGGGCGGGACCTTCTAAAACTGGCCATTTCCGGTTTCATTTTGAAGTAGTTTTTGGACACTTTAAGTCATTTTTATTGCTGTTTTTCATTTGACTAAAAGTATCAGCCTGCGTGTTTTGGGTATTTCAGGTGCTATAAAACGTTTTTCGGATGTCAGTTAGGAAACAAAAAAATGGTGTTGGTTAGCCTTTAAAAACTTGAAAGTTGGCTTCCATTTTTGAAAACAAGCCAAAGGAATTCAAACCTAGAATCTGGGTCTCAAATTCTGAGTTTAGGCTTTCAAACCACAGTGAAAAATCGTTTTTGCCAACACTCACCGAACTGCACAACTAACCTGACTAAGCTATATTGAAACCAAAGACTTGACGACACAAAATGCTATTTAAAGCCTGATCCAGATTACAAAACCAGGCGGAGGACGCGTCATCCTCCTTGAGCATGAGCCTTCAGTTCCGTGCCGAACACGGACTCCAGTTGCATGGAGTGGGCGGCACTTGAGGACGTGGCATTAAGATGCTTAAGAAGCTCATTCAATTAACATTGGGTCAAACCACAACACTGACCCACTTCAAAGTCGAAACAAAGACACGTTCAAGGAGCTTCAATCACTTTGCCAAGCTGGCGTCCTTGATGTCCTTGTTGTTCGAACAGTTAGCGTTTAACATATTCATAACTGAGTTGTTTCGAAATGGGATCAAAGTGCATTGCCATGGTCTTGCATTTATATTTATAAAATCGAAGGAAACTACCGGTTACTTGACTACTCCTTTTGTCTTTGATGATTTAACACTTGTGTTGAATTAATTCAGAATAGAGATGATAAATTGTCTTGGATGCTGATCAAACATATTTGGCTTTATTACTGTAAATTGTCTTTGATATTTATAAAAAAAACATCGCAATATGTCTTTGGAAAACTCAAAAGTCGTGTTTGACTTGAAATAATTGTCATACATATGGTCTGGGATGAAATTATTATTATTATTATTATTATTATTATTATATATTGATATTTACCCTAAAATTTATGCTGGGTCTTGTGAGACTCCAAGTTGTCGTTGATGCTTGTGAAAACACATACATTTGATTTGTTCAAGAATATGGGCCTCCAATGGTTTCAGAAACAGCAATGTTTTATTTTACCTGAGACTGAAAGGACAAATGACATCACTTTTTTGTTTCCTAACTAACATCAGAAAAAAACCGTTTTATAGCATCTAAAATACCCAAAACATACAGTATATTTTAGTCAAATTCAAAACACCAATAAAAATGACAAAGTGTCCAAAATCTGCAAAAAAAATGAGCTGCGAATTGGGCATTTTCAGAAAGTCCCGCCCCCTTGTTCGTGGTGTCACTCAAGACGTCTTGCCTTGCTTCAGAATCAAAACAATGGCTTCAGATTCGGAGAAGCTGATTTCTTATTACTTATCCAGTTATGAATATGATTCAAATAGTTCTGAAGAGGAAAGCACAAATGTTTGCAATCGATTAAATAATTTATTCCGTGTCATTTTGAGGCAAACACCCAAAACAGGCAGAAGATGGCGACAAAGCTTCGTGTGGAAATTGGCTCAACATTTTTGTCACATCACACAAGGATTCACCATCGCGTTATTTATGTGTTTTCCTTCTAATTTCGCCATCAACACGGATCAACACAAAGTTTTCAGACCAAACAAAGTACTGCAAAATGCATTGACGTGATAAAAGGACTGCGACAGTGTGTCCTTTCTCGGTCAGGGGCCTTCCTTCAGTGACGTTACGTGAGGACTCGTCACTAACTCAAAAACAAGATTTCCGGAATATTCAGTGCGAGTCTTAAAACGTAAAATATAGCTATATGCGGTGGAATCTTTGTAAAATACGCTCAGTAGAAGTCATTTGAAGCGATTTTACAAATTGATGTTGGGTTGATCGTCCTGAATTTTTATGAAAGAATATCGTTGATTCATTTCTGGAAGTTTTTTGAAGACTCAAACGTGTCTTTGATGCTCATATATGAATATTAGCTCTCTTGAGTTTTACGCAATTTTTGGATTTATTTTGTTGTTCTTTTGACTTCAACAGGGCACCGCGAGAGTGGCTGCCTTTCCAGCCCTTCCTGTATTTTGTTTTTCTACTATTTTCATTCCTTTCCTCTTCCTAACTTAACTCCAGAACTTTGCTGCTGTGAAATGTAAATTTCTCCACTGCGAGACTAATAAAGGCAAATCCAATCCAATCCAATTCCTTCCATAACATTGCTGCTGTGAAATATACATTTCTTCACTGCGAGACTAATAAAGGTCAATCCAATCCAACAACATACTTGTTTTTGATATTTAAGACGAAACGGTTGTGATTGTCTATTGAAAAAAAAAAGTATCCTTAGTTCATTAAATAGTCTTTTATATTTGATCTGGTGGAAGAGTTGCTTCCAAAAATGGATTTACTTCAGCAATAACTTTTAACCATCTTTGATATTTCGGGAAGTACTAACGTATGTCAAGACTTGGAGTTGTCTAGAATATTTAAGATTAAGAGGCTAATTCAATAAATTCAGGGCCAAAGGTAAAACTAAGGTGCTTTCAGACACGCGTGTTCCTTCACTTTGTGCTATGCGAGTCTTTTGGGTTGTTGTCATGTCGTCAACTGCGGTTTAGCGGGAGTGGCCGTCACGAGAAGATGCATGCACGGTTATTCCTTAATGCTGTAAATCCTGTCATTCTTTGTGGCACTTGGCAGATTAGCTACAGGGGTGACAGAGTCAGAGTGACGGCTGCGTCTTCTCCAAACAAAACATGGCTGACAGGACGAGCTGGCCGAGGGGAGGATGTGATGTCACTCTCCCGCTTTCATGTGCACAGTAACGGCGTCCATTTTCCCTTCAAGCGCTCGTCTTCTCGACACCCCATTTGGTTTTGGAATCTTCGCCACGGAAAAATAATTGCCGCGTTACCCAAGTCAATATTTGGGTTATGGTGTCAAATTAGGGTTAGGTTTGTAAAAAAGAAAAGAAGTCCAAGATGGCGCCAGACAAGGCAGCCGTCATTAAGTGCTGTCACAAGCCTTGCTTTTTTGTTGATGTTGTGTTGTCTTTGTGTTTTCTTTTGTCACTTTGAGTTGTTGTGGGTCGTGTGGAATGGATACATATTGTTTTTCAGCATTTTTGGCAACAACATTCATAGAAGAGGGGGCTCTGCTGAGTGCTTGCGCCTTTTTGGCAGCATGAATATGCCAGCACTGTTTTTGATTTCGGACAAATGTCAGTGCCATTTGACTGTCATCTCTGTACAGCTCTGGGGCAATTGTGCTGTTTTGCGCCTTCAATGGGCAGCATTTTCAGAGCCCCGCTTTGTTCAGCGAAAAAGGTCGGTGCTATCGGATAGTCTGCGGCAGGGTGGATAGCTGGTTTGAGGAGACCGCTGAGAAGAAAGAAGCGTCAGCGCAGAGCGCCGATGCTTATGTGAAACTGTCGTAGCTTGGAATTGAAACGGATTTACGTGCGACAGGAGATGTGAGAAAATCTCTTTTCGTCAATGGATGCTACAGTTTCGTGTTTGCTTTCAACATTTCGCTTGTAGCAGATGTCCACGTTTCACCATATAAATCAATATGTATGTATGTACTTATTGTATGACGCCCCTGATCCACTAGTGAAAAGGACACTGTGATCCTCTCCTCTTTCATCTAGAACGCTTCATATGACAAAGAGGGTGCAGAAGGTGCTTAGGATTCAATGACTGTGTATTTTGTGTTGTTGTGTTATTTATTTTGTTTTTTGTTGTTTTGACTTCAAGATGGCGCTGCGAGAGTGGCTGCCTTTACAGCAGGTCTGTATTTTGTTTTTCTTTCGTCTACTTTGCTGCTGTGAAATGTAAATTTTTCCACTGTGAGACGAATAAAGGCTCATCCAATCCAAGTAGTGTTGACGATGCCAGGTACTGATATCGGGCCAGTACCAGTTTTATTTTAAGGCATCTGGTCCCTGTCGGGGATGCATATCCTAGCCAGTGAAAAAGACACGTTTTTCGGTGTTTTTCTGATTTGCTTAGTGTTTTAAGAATGGGTTCCATTTTAAAAGTAGGGTTTCACACAGGTGTTTGGGTTTTATAGTAGTGTTTCAAACCCCAAGTCGGTTCTGAAATGAGTGTTTCAAGAGAGGGTTAGGGTTTCAAATGAAGGTTTTAAGGCAAGGTTGCCGTTTAAATTGAGGGTTAGAAGAAATGTTCAGAGTTTCAATCTAGTCATGATGTCCGTTTGAAAACATGGTTTCAAGTCTGCGCTAGGGTTTCAATTTCAGTTTGTGTTTGTTGTTGTTCGAGTCTCTTTCTCGCGTTTTTTCTCATGTTGCGCATTTGGCGTTGAAACGTGCTATGAAATATTCATGGCAGTAATGTTGTGTTGGAAAGGGCGTTGGCTGGCCACAGGGGCTAAATAAACGGCCCATTTATTATTCATAAAGATGTCAATAATTAGCGCATGCACTTCTTATTGCGCAAGCAAACTCAGTCATTGTACAGCACCAAAAAAATGGACACCTGAAGCTCCTGGTGCGGATGCCGGCATAAATGTGACATATATCTGGATACAAACGGCAGGAATTATTCAGGTTTACATGCACCGTTGATCGTTGAAAACGTGAATTGCCTTTGACGTTGACCAAAAAAGCGTGCTCGTCCTGTCTTTGATGCGTGCTTGACTAAATTGTTGTTGATGGTTTCGAAACGCATATGCCATACGCATATCTTGAATGACTTGTCTACGTTAGTTCTCTTTGTCTGATCGTTCCAGAAATGTGTCTTAGCAGTCTTTGATATATATGCTTATTCAGGAGGTGAACGAAACCTCAAAATTGACTTTGTGTTTATAAAAGTCTGTCTGCTCAAGACTATTGCTTACAAAAACGAATGCAATTTTTAAAATTAACTCATTCACTGCCATTCACGAATTTATTCGGGAATTGAAAATATGAAGTAGAGCGCCATTCCCAAATTAGTTCGGGTTATGTTTTTCTTGCTTGGGTGCCGGAATAGCGCTGGCCAGATCTCTGGCAATGTTTTTCCCTTCCACAACGGGACAGAATTTCCCTTTTTTCCATGTTAGCACTGTGTTCCAGCCTCAACTGTTGTTAAAGCGCTATATCAACCAATATGTATGCATTGCATTGTATTTTGGGCAACTGCCCTCATTTCAAGCTTATATAACTTCAGACCCATATACAGTAAAGTCTCGTTATATCGATATCGGATATAGCGATAGTCCCGGTTATATCGATACTATTTCTATGCACGCACGGAGAAAATTACATGCAAACAGGGTCGGATATATCGATAGTCCCGGTTATATCAATATTTTTTCGGACTCCCTTGAATATCGATATAACGAGACTTTACTGTAATTAATATAAAGGAATTGTAACTGGCGGGTATCTTTTCATTGGTTGCCATGACAACAAAAATATTATTTATTTGGACTTGTTCTGTAAAAGTGTTTAACGTTTCTATGTGAACCTTTATATGTGTGTTTTTCTTAATCGTCTTCAATACTTTATAATGTTTTGTCATTGTCACTTCCGCTTCCGTGTCATGTTTCGATAAACGCAAGTAAGGCGAGACAGACAGAACGAGACTGATACGAGAGAGACAGAAGCAGAGCAACTGCTAGATAGAGAACGAAAGTCTAAAGTCTACGTCAACGTTGATCTACTTTCGGTTAATAAGACACAGTACGTTATTAATTTCCTTATTGATTGAATGTTTTGTTGAACTTACTGTAATGTTGTCGTTTCAATGTCCTTTATAGTTTTCACAGTGCTCCAAGTGTTTCACAATAAATGTTGTGACATCAGTACGAAGCGTCATCCTTGACCGGGTGAGATACAGGAATTAACTCTTTTTTTTCAATGAAAGAAGAGAGTCTAAGATTTCTAATGCTGTATTGAATGTTTATGTACAACTCAATATTCTGTGGGTCCTGGAATTCGAGTGACAATGACAAAAACCCTAGCACTGGAGTGGACACATTTTTTTTGCACGTCTGGCAAGGAATGAGTTAAAAGCTGAATTAGATTTGATATTAATGAGAATGTCCAAATTTTGTCAGTGAAGGCATGAAATTATATTGGATGTTTCCAAACCACCTTTAATGTTACTTTCATTGACAATTGTCTTGATTGTTCACAAAAATGGATTTTGACTCTAAATTGGCTTTGGTGTTACCTGCAAACTGACATAGCAGTGACTCTTATGTGTGATGTTGGGTTCATTCATAATTAAAATTGTCTTTGAACGTGACCACATATCGCAAACATTGCATGCGGTTAGCTAATGCTAATTACACTAAAAAACAAGTTACAAAAAGTGAAGTTTCCAACGTGTGACGTTGGGTTCATTCATAATTAAAATTGTCTTTAAATGTTACCAAATATCGCAAACATTGCATGCGGCTAGCCGCTAGCTAATGCTAATTGCACTAAAAAACAAGTTACAAAAAGTGAAACTCGATTAAGGGATACCTGAAAAAAATATTACACCACATTATTGATGTTTCTTTTTTTGAATGGATGAAAAAGTCGCAAGTCTTCTGTGGCTTTTTAAAGATGGAAGAGAAAAGCCGACAAAAAAATACAAACAAAAAACAGCTGCGGCATCTTCACAATTTCGTCAACTGCTACTAAAGCGATCAAAAATGTGCCAAACATTGCGGCCATGTCCGGGCTCCTATTTTCTGACTGGTTATTTAGCGGCAAGATGCACAATAAGACCAGGCACCATGTTTTATTCATGAGCTTCTGCTTTCGTCAACAAAATTGGACTTCATGTTCCTTCCTCGCCTTTTGTTATGCTGCACGTTTCTAATTTGGACACTTTTTTTAATGAGCTGCATTCAGTTGGAAAAAGAAAGGCTCATGCGTCGCTTCTGGCACTTTGGCAGCATTCTTGAGAAAATGTAAACGGTGGCGTTTGGACAAGTAATTACCGCAAACAAATGATGCTATTAGCACTGAGATTCGTAGCGTAGGTTTTTTTTTTTTTTTTAATCACGCGTGGTTTGCAAGGCTGAATGCTTGAAGGGGTGGGGTGAAGGCACACGTACACACACACACACACACAAAACCCCAAAATTTTTGGGGGTTGTTTGTGTTTTGAAGTTGTTATAATGCTTTATAGTCGTGGAGACAGTGTAAATGGTTTCAAATTGGTTTTACATAATCAGAATACGGGAGTCGTTCTGTGAATAGCACTCGACCCGGAAGTAACACAGCAGCAACGTTATGAAAGGAAGAGGAAAGGAAAGAAAGAAGTAGAAAAAAAACAGGAATGTATAATGAGCCAGTAAAGGGTTGCCAGAGTGGTAGTTATGTGCTCCCTCTTACGAGTATCAGTCATGAGGCGAGCAGCAATATTCTCAATCAAAAACGGACCAGAAAAAGGACCGAATCGCCCCATCGACAATATTTAAACAACGTGTTTATTTCTTGTACATTTGAGCCCTTGTTTGTTTGCCCTGACTTGGTTAGGTTTTTCAGTTGCAGTTTCAAATGAGGATTTTCAAGGATTACTAGTTTAAAGCACAGGTGTCAAAGCCAAGGTCCAGACGCAAATATGGCCCCCCGCACCATTTTATTGGGTCCACGAAAGCAAATCAAACTTCTGAAATTCCATCATGCTCACTCAAGTCCGAACCAAAATTTCAAATTGTCATATGTAAACCACAATAACAGCCATTATTCTCGATTTCTGATTTTAAAACGTGTTATTCATTAATTTGCTGTGCGTTCTGTGTGTAATATGTGGAGGGGACGAAACATTCTAATGGCTTCCCCAAATTCATAATGCCCCCCGAGAGGAAACCGTAACTACAATGTGGCCCGCAGCAAAAAATGGGTTTGACTCCCTTGGTTTAATGTAATGATTCACAATAGGGTTTCTAGCTTTGGCGAGGGTTTCAAGCAGGGCTCTTTCAGACTGCGTTAGCATTTCAAAGTGTTGGTTTCAAGACATATTGATGGCTTCAATTCACTTTTGTTTGGGTTTGAAATTAGGACTTTGAGCCAAGGGTTGGGGTTCAAGTTAGTCAAGTTACATTCAAAGTAGAGTTTTTTTTCAGGACTTTGCTGAAATAAAAGAGCACATTCAACTACCGATGGCCATAAATGTGGACACTTCACGTTCTCACTGCATTACTCTTCTCCCACAAAGGCTCAATTTTGCCAGATTTCTTTCCAATAAATTCCAGTACAATTTTATTTACTGTCGGCAAGCCATCAATAAAGCGAGTGAGGACCATTGTAAAGCGGCCACTGCTCTGTTTATGTGTCACGTTGGGAAAAGCATCGGCGGGAGATTAATGAGCTCATTAGCCACGGCCGCTAGCGAAAGCATCATGTGATACAGTAACAGTCAGTTAACCCAATCTAACGCAAAACGGCAATTCAAGAGGGTGGCATTCGAAAAGGTCTGCACTGAAAATTCTGAAGTCGGCCAATTGTCTTTGATGTTTAGGAAAACGTGTATGTTGAGTTTGCAAAAGACTTGAACGTTGACGTTTGCAAAATGTTAGTTGAAGTCCAGTTCAATGTGCACTCAAAAGCTGTCCCTGATGTTCGACCCAATTCTCAAAATGTGCTCTGATTAATAAGCATATACACCAGCTTTATCAATACGAAATAATTTGGCGAGGTTCTTTGAAAGATTCATACCTGAAATGACAACTGAGCTTGACAACATATACATTTCGTTCACTGCTCTTGATATGAACGCAAAAATTTGACCAAAGACCTGAAATGGTCTTTTACTTTTACATAGAGGGTTGAATTTTTGGTGACATTTATAAATTCACTTATTCCTGCTTACGTCTGGATACGTTGACAAAAATGCAGACATGAAATTTGTTGAAGTTTCCAAATTGACTTGTTTAATCATATTAGGTTTAATGAAGAGTCAAAACTGAATTTGATATTCACGAGAAAAAAAATACATTTCATTGTTTGAAGTCAAGAGTTTGTCTTGTGTATATGTAAAGAAAAAGCCAGTATTTTTTAAGATTCAAATGCTGTGTTTAATTTTTATGTACAGACAAACTTGGTTTTCGAACATCTCGGTTCTTGACCAATTCGGTTTTCGATCAAAAATTGTATTTTTTTTATGCCCAGGTTTACAACCGAAAATCGGTTCTCAACAAAACTGAGCGCACTTACTCGACTTCCCTCCACAGACATTGATTACATTGATTATACAGTGTAATGGAAATTGTTTCGGTTTTCGATCAAATCGTTTTTCCAACAGGTTTCTGGAACGGATTATGTTTGAAAACTAAGGTTTGACTTTTTCTGATTGGATGCTTGAAAGTTTGAAATAGGCTTTGATGGTTACACAGGTTACTTAAGTTCAAAAAATGTCTTGTATGATGTGTATTAGATACCTTGAATCAAAATAGTCATTGATGTATGTCAAAATCGTCTGATATTTACCCAACTGCTTCATGGAACGCGTATGTAAGGCTTGTTGTAGATTTCAAATGATCTTTATGAAAGTTTGACTTTTTCAAGTGTTCAACTGTCTGGCATTTTCCAATGACGGTCACTTTCAAATAATTTAATGTTTACTAGATTTTTCATTAGATAAATTCTTTTAAGCATGTCTAATTCAACAGACTTAGGTTTTTCCCCCCAATCTTTCGGAAAACCGCTGTTCACCTGCAGAAAAAATATCCTGTGACTGTAAAGTGTCATTGAGAGTTTTGAAAGGCGCTTATAAATGAAATGTATTATTATTATGATTATTAAGATTCAAAAGTGTCTTTGAAGTCCATGCATACATTGAGTTCACTGAAGAATCAAAATGATTTTTGATGTCTAGAAACGCATAAAACTGAATTAAAACCTTGATGTTGCCTTTGATGTTGACCCATACGTCAGTGTGACTGAAGCTTTGACATTTTTGACAGGTATGACAACTTGATTGAAGACCTGATATTGTCTTACTATTTTACGCAAACTATTGAAGACGCAGAATTCGCTTGAATGTTGACACATTTGCACGTTTTAAGAGACAAGATAGCGTTTCTGTTATAGTGGCGGCAGCGGGAGATAAATTAGCTCATTAGTGAAAGAAATGACATCGAAGTTGTGTGATTCAGTAAGGCTCAATGTCGGCAGTTCGCGACGCCTTTGAGCTAATTTGGCCAGCTGACGCTCACGTTATTCCCTGCTCGGATGTTCCTTCCGATTAGCTATTTAATGGTCATTATGGCCATTTCTAAGGGCCCTCCCAAGACAAATTTCGCCAATAAATTAGATGCAGTTGTTAGCAAATTTTAACCACGTACACCAGACATCTTGGCGGGGAATAGTTGTAGGGAATTCTTGCTTTCATCAAGGCATGACGGCCAAGTTTAGAACGTGTAACTGTTGTTAATAACACAGTGATTATGAGAGAAAATTTTGTCCTTCTAACTAGATCTGGGTTTCAAACTGAGTTTTACCATTGGCCACATTGTAGTTACAGTTTCCTCTCGTGGGCCATTATATGGCGTAATTTGGGGAAACCATGAGAATGTTTCATCTCCTCATATTACATCTAGAACGCACAACAGATTAATGAATAACTAGTTTTCAAATTTAAGGTCAAGAATAATGACTTATTGTGGTTTACATGGGACAATTTGACATGTTGCTTCGGACTTCAGCAAGCATCATGGAGGAAATGGTTTCTTCAGCTGTCATCTCTACTTCTTTGAAGGTGTTTGACGTTTCGCTCCTCATCCGAAGAGCTTCGTCAGCAAACTAAAGTTGTGCTGGTAACTCAGCACACCTGGTACTTGGCTTCAGCGAGTGTTCTACTGCTCCCCCAAACTTGGAGCAGGACCGATCAGAGCAGTTTTAGCAGCCATCTCTGTCCATTATGGATATATGGCCAGGGTTACCTGCACAACTTTAGTTCACTGACGAAGCTCTTTGGATGAGGAGTGAAATTTCCGAAACCTTCAAAGAAGTACTGATGACGGCTGAAGAAACCTTTTCCTCGATAGACCACTCCTGTACGACTGAGTGCCTACACAGAAGCATCTTGGAATTCACAAGTTTGATTTGCTCTCGTGGACCAACAAAAATGATGTGGTGGGCCAGTTTTGGCACCGAGCCTTGACTTTGACACATAAACTTTGGTTGACGTGTCTATCTTGAGTAGACTTACAAAAAAGTATGAGGAAGCCAAATTTCTGAAAATAAATAGGAAATCTGCTCTTCTGGTAAATTATAAAAATACAGAACTTCAGCAAAATATAAACAATCCAGTCCCTGAAAACTGTTTCACTGAGAAATATGGAATTTAGTAGAGATGCTACAATGCGTAGAGCAACTGCAAAAACTCTCAAGAAGCCCAGTCTGGAAAAGCACAAGAAGCCTGCCACGTTGTATATGTATCGGCAGAGTTTAATGACTTGCCATAAAACACAAGTGGTGTAATATCTCAGCTCATGACTCTTTGAAAATTCAGCCCCTGAAGCAGGGTCACTTAACAACATAAAATGTGGTTGGCATATGTATCGTAAGTAGAGCTACAAAAAAAACTCGACAACTTATGCCTAAAAATACAGGCTAAGACAGCAGTTTTCATGCCTTGCCATTAAACAGAACTACAGTAATAATTCAGACGTTTTGAAAATTCAGCCCTTGAAAACGGTTTCACTCAGCATGATGAAATTTGGTTGACCAGTGTACTTGAGGAGTTGCTATAAAACAGAACTGTAGCAACAACTCCCTTCATGAATTATTTGAAAATTCAAACTATAACAACAAAAAATGAAGCTACTGAAGCCAGATTCACTTGTGAAATGTAGTTGGCACTTAAAGGACTACTGAGCGTATTTTACAAAGATTCCATGGCATATAGCTATATTTTACGTTTTAAAGGACAACAGACATCACTTTTTTTGTTTCCTAACTGACATCAGAAAAACTTTTTATAGCATCTAAAATACCCGAAACACGCAGTATGATTTTTTTTAGTCAAATGCAAAACACCAATAAAAATGAATTCAAGTGTCCAAAATCTGAAAAAAAAAAATGAACCCGGAAGTGGCCAGTTTCGGAAGGTCCCGCCCCCTTGTTCGGGGTGTCACCCCAAGACGTCTTGCCTTGCTGGAGAATCAAAACAATGGCTTCAGATTTGGAGAATATGCTTTCTTGTGACTCATCCAGTTGTGAATTGTTCAAATAGTTCTGAAGAGGAAAGCATGCAAGTTTGCAATGGATTAAAGAATTTATTCCGTGCCATTTTGAGGCAAAAGGGGGGGAAACGTAGCACAAAACAGTGGCAGAAAATGGTGACAAAGCTCCGTGTAAGGAATTAATCAGCCCGTTTCCACAGGCTGATTAATTCCTTACACGGAGCTTTGTCGCCCTCTTCTGCCTCTTTTTGGTGCAACACGAAGTTTTCAGACCAAACAAGTACAGCAAAATGCATTGATGTGATGGAAGGACTGCTACAATGTGTCATTTTTTTCGGTCAGGGGCGTTCCTTCAGTGACGTAGGGTGAGGACTGTCACCAACTCAAAAACAAGCCTTTCTGAATATTCAGCGTGAGTCTTAAAACGTAAAATATCGCGATATGCGGTGGAATCTTTGTAAAATACGCTCAGTAGAAGTCATTTGAAGCCATTTTTCAAAGTATGGACACAACCTGTCCGGAGACGTCAGTTGTCCTTTAAGCCTTGCGCTGAATATTCAGGAAGTCTTGTTTTTGAGTTGGTGACGATACCTACCGTGACATCACGGTAGATATTGTCACTGACCGAGAAAGCGACACACAATGCATTTTGGGTACTTTGTTTGGTCTGAAAACTTCGTGTTGATGGCGAAATTAGAAGGAAAACACATAACGCGATGTTGAATCGTTGTGTGTTGCACCAAGACTACTATTTGATATTCGCTGACACAAATTCCCAGCAGACAAATCAGCCCATTTCCAACGGAGCTTGGGCGCCATCTTGTGCATTTTCTGGGATGCTACATTTCAGTCCAGATGCCTAAAAATGACACGGAATGACTTCTTTAATCGATTGCAAACATTTATTCTTTCCTCTTCAGAACTATTTGAATCATATTCATGACTGGATGAGTAACAAGAAAGCAACTTCTCCGAATCTGAAGCCATTGTTTTGATTCTCGAGCAAGGCAAGACGTCTTGGCGTGACGTCACGAACAAGGGGGCGGGACCTTTCGAAACTGGCCATTTCTTGGTTCATTTTGAAGTAGTTTTTGGACACTTTAAGTCAGTTTTATTGGTGTTTTTCATTTGACTAAAAATTTCAACCTGTGAGTTTTGGTTATTTTTAGATGCTATAAAACGTTTTTCTGATGTCTGTTAGGAAACAAAAAAATGGTGTCGGTTGTCCTTCAAGTGTTCTTGAATTGAGCCACAAAAAGGCTTAAGATGTCATCCCCAAAATGACATGGGAAATCTTCCATTTTGGATTGCAGTCGCCATTTCTGGATAATCCTGACCATTATGTGACATCCTTTAAACGATTTCCATCTTGATATTTGAACAATTCGGTAACCAAATTGGAAGCATTTAAACTAAATGGGCAATGTTTGTGTAGAAGCAAGAAGGCGAAGTTTGCCGACTCTTAATCGAACCAAAAACTTGTTCCGTGGATGGGGATGTCAAGTCAACTTCCATCCATCCATCCAACTTCCATCACGTCAACTTGACTTGACACTCCATCCACGGCTACATTTCCTCCTTCGCTTTTTATCTTCTTCTCTTTCATTCTGATTCCAAGTCATCTTCTCTCATTGCCCACCTGGCGTTCTGGTCCACTCCCTTCGTTTGTTCTTGTGTCTTTTATCCGCATCTTCTTCCTCCTCCTCTGGCGTTTTTAGTGTATACTGCAGGGAGTGCTCCTGTGATGCCAATTATATTGACTGGAGGGGAGAAAAAAAGAGCGTGGGGAGGGGCATTGATGAGTCGAATTGGAAAAGGCGTATGCGCGTACACACACTATGAGAGCGTCTGATGACAAAGCGAAACAACGGAACGCGACGGAGGCCGAGTGTGAGCGAAGGGAGGAGGTTGATGAAAGAAGACGAGCCGGGACGGGAAGAGGATGGAGAGAAATTGGAGGCGAGCGAATCTGTCGGGGAGTTGTAATAGTTTCCCGTTGGCCCACCCGAGGGAATTCAGCCACTGCAGACGAGGAGGAAGAGGTAGTGAGATGAAGATGGCAGAAAGATAAAGATGGCTGAGCTTGGGTGTGTGAGGCACTATGAGCTGTGCCTTAGCTGAAAACATCGAGTCCCAGGTCAAACTAACCGTTAAAAAGAAGGAAAAATATTCTAATTGATATTCTGATCCCACCCCCTCCCCCACACACACCGCAAACAAATATTTCTATTATATACAAATAAATATTTTCACATTACACAGGTTATTTTATTTATTTGTGATAATGCTTACTATATGATGATGATGATTATTATTATTATTATTATGAGACATTTTATTTATAAGTGCTTTTCAAAACTCTCAAGGGCACTTTACAGTCACATAAGAACAAAAATTATATATTTCTTTAATTACTATATTATTATACATTTTTTGTATAAGCACCTTTCAAAACTCTCAAGGACACTTTATAGTGACAGGATAAAAACAACAATTATTATTATTATTATTATTATTAGTAGTAGTATTATTATTCACATTACTCTTATTCTTAATAATAGTAGTAGTAGTAGTAGTAGTTGTTGTACTAGTAGTTGTAATAGTAGTAGTATAAGTAGATTAGGAGTAGCTACTTTGGCAATGCATTGTTGTTTGTGGAAAAGGTCTGATTTCCAATCACACCTGAAGGCAACGTATGTGATCGACATTCTTGTCCACAGCTGCACCGCAAATGGTTTCTGTGATTAATTTAATTTTCTCTCCGCCCCCTCCCTCCAAAACTATTCCCCCCCTTGCTTGAAGTTAATGTGTCTCATTCTCGGGCCTTTGACTGAACGCCAGTAATCGGTCAAGGCATCGCGGGGCGTTTTATTGGAAGAAAATGGCTTTTTTGCTTCTTTTATCACACTCTGACTTTTTCCCCCTCCTTCCCACCCACCCACAGACAAGAAGTACATTTCCATCCAGACGGCAAATACATTAGATGGCGCGCAGTGGGATAAAAAGCCGTCATGATTGATGATTATCCGACGACTTTTTTTCCTTTGGTAATTAACTTGGATTCATAATGTCATTTACATGCATTACAGCCTCGCTTACAAGTAGCGTGTGTGCTCGTTGATCCACTGCAGCAATTTATCTTAATTTCATTCTGAACGTGTTATTTTTGTCAACAAAAACACTCATTTTGCAACTGGTCTGGCGCACTTTATATTCAATTAGTTAGCTAGCTGGCTAACAGCTGCCAACATTTTGTGAAGTAATCCAGATTGGTGCATTTCAATCTAAGGCTACAACATTTTCACCTTTTTTGTAAACAAATGATACCTCATTGGAGCTTGTGGAACCTGTGGGGTGCATCTGAGTTCATCGGTTCTGTGATGTTTGCCACGAAATAACATTTAATGAAGAAGATGTAGAACTCCCGGATGGTGTCGACCAATTATATGTACCGTATTGTCCAGTGTAAGGGCACATCGGAGTATAAGGCGCACCCCCATTGAATGGTGTATTTTCAAACTTCTTCCATGTATAAGGCGCACCTTCAATGAATGAAAACGTTTTCCAAATATAATATATAATATAGGGGTTACGCACTACTGTACTTCTTTGATGGAGTTGGTGGCTGCTGATAGTAGTTGGGAGACCTATTGCGGATCAACATTACTTCACATATTAGGCGCACTTGCATATAAGGCGCAGGGTCGTCTTTTGAGGAAAATCAAGGCTTTTGAGTGTACCTCTTACGTGTGCCTTTTACACGAGAAAATACGCTAATCCAGGGAGGCCCCCAAAAAATTGTAGATTTAAGGATTTTGCGAATTTACAGAATTTGGCATTTTGACAAACTTCAGCAAAGACAAACCGTTTTGATAAATTTAGAATCATTCTCTGCTGCAGAAAATAATTTTTGCCAAATCATAACAATAAACAAATATATGAATCCTGTTTTAACCAAATAACTTAAATGTCGTCATTTGTGACCTTTTGAGTCCAACTGTCTTTTTTTCCCCTCTTAACCGTGTTAATAAATCAAGAAGTGTATTGGGTTTGCCAGTCTAAAGGCACGCGCGCACACACACACACACACACACACGCACACACACACGCAGACAGACAGATACGTGTAACTGTCACAAAGACTGGACGTCCTTTATTTGAAGAGATGTCCTTTATTTGAAGACAAACTTCATCTGTTTTTTCACTGTTTTTTGGCAAGGACACGCAACGTTTTTGGAAGTGTGTGTGTATTTGTGTTCTTGGAAGCCCCTCAGACACCCTCCACCCCCACCACTCACTCACAAAGTTATGTGTAGAAAGTAGTCCAAAGTTTGATTGAGTCCAGTGTATAGAGTCTTTGTCCCCTCATCTTCTTTAATGCTGCGCCTCTCCCAGGACCACCAGTGTGTGTGTGTGCGCGCACATTTGTGTATGTGCGTACCCCCTTGCTCCCTCCTTGCCAGCATCTCTGGAGGAATTTGCGTGCCTCGTAACGGCTAATGAAGGCAACCTTCCAGAGGGGGCCCTTGGTTTGTCACTCCCAATCACGGTACTGGAGATCAATGTAGTGCTGGCGGGAGAAGATAAAGACGACAAATGGGAGTGGGGGGGGGGGGGGAGTCAGTAAAAAGGGTGGTAGCGGGTTCAGGGGGTGGAGGGGTCTGGTAACAATGGCTGCTTGAGACAGGCTGAACAAAAGCAGGCGGCGGTTTGTCCGCGTCTACCCATGCCAGACAAGGCCAACATGGACTAATTGACCACTGAGCTTGTTTTTCTGTGCCATTTGCCCCATCATGGCCACCTCGGGTGGTTCGGTGCATGGCGTGGTCCTGTGACCCAACTTGTTGGCTCACATTTTCACTAACTGTACAATATCTGTATATCAATAACGGTATAATATATTGAGAGTTTTGAAAGGCACTTATAAATGAAATGTATTATTGTTGTTATTATTATTATTATTATTATTATTATTTATCTATCAAGACACAGAAGATGTGATTTAAAATCTTTGAAAAATATATCTTCTTTAAAACAAGTTACCCCAATGTTTTGCTGTGATTCTAATGGATGCGAACAGCATCGCACCGTCTTCTAAATTTAAGTCAGTTTGATGCGAACCATTGGCAAATAGATTAAACATAGGGCGCTTTACCAGCTAAACGCTTAAAAATCCAGTTCATGCATACCCATATTTGTATTAATATAACAAGAAAATACAGAAATATATGCATAATATAGTGAAGATTCCTTTGGGAAGCTCCCGTCGCCGCTCGGGTGATTGTTGTTAAAAGGAAGGGGGGTTCGGAGTGGTTGGGGGGGTGCGCAGATGACTCGTAATTGACTGCTCATTTCTTTAAGTGGCCTATTGGCAGTGCAGCCCTGAACATTTGCCAGGGCATTAAAAGTTTCACTCGCTTTATCTTGGACTCGGTGTGTGCGTGCCTGTGTTTGTGTGTGTATGTATGGTTTGTATTGCACTCAATCAACCTCTTTTTGTCATCGAGTCTTGTGTTTTACGATACACAATGCTACCTTGATTGTTCCACCAGAGGAATAACACAAAGTGAATGACACAAAGTTGTCACGCGTGAAACCGTGATATTACTTAACCTCATTTCAGATGATATGAAATGATTTATACTTGTGTCACTGACAAGAAGGGGCAATGAGTAAAGCTAGATTGAGACAGGCTAGCTACACTGATCCGCGCCCTGTGCAACCAAAAGAATCGAACGGTGGAGTGGTGGCAAACAAGAAGCAAAGATCGAGACTGCTAGTTATGAAACAAAAACCATGCACATATAGATATGAAGTTTGAGTTTGACCAACATTTTGGAAGCAAAGAGTGATGCTAACTTTGACCCCTCGCAAAATCGAAATTGTAACAATGCTAACGTCTTCTAGCAGTGGTGAACCGGATTTAGTTAGTGGCGAACAATGATTTACCACCAACACAGCATTTGACCAACCAAACTAACTAAGTAACTACCAGTGGTGGACCGTCAGGTCCTGCAAAGCCTTCTGTGCTGGCCTAAAAACATCTTAATCACGGACTGAAATTATATTTTGTCTATGAATTCTTATTAAATAATTCCAAATTGTGTTTCAGCATCTTTTCATTACTTTCCCCCTGTTGCGCTGCTTCCAGACGTGTTTTCGCATGTAAGCACTTAACCAATCACATTTCAGCCATCATTTGTTACCAGAGTCAGAAATCTACCCGGATGAAGTTGGATTTGGTTTCGCGGGCCGAATAAAATGATGTGGCGGGCCAGATTTGGCCTTGGCTTCGAAACCTGTGCTCTAACAATCAGATTTCGAGTTGGCAACCCAAAAAGGTTGCTCGTGACAAGAGCATACTGGCCAGAGCTAGTACTCTGTATCGGTAGCGAGCTGCATAATCAAATATATTTTGTTGATTGAATAGCAGTTTTGTCAACTGACAATGGCTGAAGAGGGAGAAGAAATTAATTTGGTTGGAGATTTACTGTTAAAGCCATTTTCAAGATGGAATTATGAAAAAATGGACATTGTTAAGAAAGATCGGTCAGTTGTTTCCTGACTAATGGTACCATCGAGTGGACTTGATCGAATGGAATTTTCATGAAAAAATGGATATCATTCAGAAAGATTGGTCAATTGTTTCCTGGCTAATGGCACTGTCGAGTGGAATTGATTCAGTAACAGCACTACTAAAGGCCTAGCGATGAAAACCACGGCCCGCCACTGTCTTCTAGTATGGTAACATCTCAGGGTTCTAATGGGTTCAATGTTAATTTTGGAGCACAGGCTCCTATGGTAACAGTAGGTATGCTACAATTTAGCAAGATAGGATACAGAAAAGACTGAGACAAATGGAAAAGGATTTTACATGGTTTTACAAAGGTCTAATTGATATGCTCACATTATAATCAAGTTAGTGAAAGAACTTATGGCAAATGGATTACTATGGAGCAACCCAGTGGACCAGTGGTTCGCGCGTCGACCTCAAAGTGTGATGATATCAAGTTCACTTCCAGCTCTGGCCTCCTGTAGTAGAGTTTACATGTTTTCCCGGTTTTCTCAGCGCACTTCAGTTACCTCCACATTCCAAAAACATGCATTGCAGCCTAGTTGAGCACTTATCATTGTCCCTCGGTATAAGTGTGAGCGCGGATCGTTATTCGTCTATGTATGCTCTCCGATTGTCTGGAAACCCGTTCAGGGTGTCCCTCACCCGCTGCCAGACAGCTGGTATAGGCTCCCATGTGATCCTTGTGAGAATAAGCAGATCGAAAAATGAGTGAATGTATGAAAAGGATTATTGCTATTACACTGTACGAACAGCAATAGTTCAAGTGCGAACGTTGGGTAAACTCACAAAATAGCAAGATATGCTAACGGTTGCTCATACATGTTTTTTCAAGATTGCAACCTGAGTACAGAAGAGTGCTTCAGTCGCTCAATAATGACTTGAAATCTAGCCCAGACACCCGATACTATTTCTAATGCAATAAGCCAAAATTGTAGAAGGCTAACAGCTTTTTATTCCAAGGTCAATTGCGGTTGTTTATTGTGCAAGAGCCTGAAAGTGAAAAAAATTCCTGGGTCGCTGACTTCCGAGCAGACCGAATGTCGCGCGGTCCACATTGTGCACTTGACATTTCATCCTCGGAACTCAGTCTGTGCGTTTGGCATTCCTGCGTTGTGTGGCGCAACATTTGTAATGCCGAGTTGCGCACGGCTGATTTAGTGCCTTCGGAGATAGATGGTAAGGGGGTTTGTGGTGGGAGGGTCGGGGGGTACCATGGTGCTCTTGGAGGCTCAGTCTGTTGTTGGGGCTGTTTGATAATCCGGCTTTGTGCGGCGGGAAGACGGCACACAAAGTGTCAGTGTTCAGCAAGGGATCACCGCACAAAGACTCACGGACATTCTGAGCACTGAGAAAAGGGCAAAATTAATTACAGGTCAAGCTTCAAGTAGCAGCTTGTGTTTTCATCGTTGTTTGTAAATTGATTGATTGATTCGTTGCCTGTTGGGCTAGTTAGTGAGTTGCTGCGAGCCCAATTGTAATGGCTAAAATCATTAGTGGATACCAAAAGCCAGTGGAAACGGCCTGTGCTTTAATTGTTAGTTACATAGCTAGCTAATTAATCAGCCTGGCAGTCAGTCAGTTCATTTAATCTGTCAGTTTGTCCGTCATACATCCTATTGTTTGGTCCTTGTTATTTAATTCATGAGTTGAACTGTTTTTTTTTCCTGAATGTAGTTAATTTGTTAATTTAATTGTTGGTTATTTGGATGGTTAACTGAGTGATTATTTAGTTAAGTTAGTTAGATAAGCGAGTTGTTCGGTGTATATTTTTTTTCATTCGAATGAGTTAACTGCCACGTGTGCAAAAATTTGTTCACGCCAGAGCCAGGGTTTTTGTCATTTTCACTCAAATTGCAGGGCCCACAGAATATAATATTGAGGTTTAGGACTACATAAACAATGCGAATCAAACCTTTGAAGATGGAGGACACTGATTCGCTGTGGCGACCCCTTGAAGGGAAAAGCTCAAAGGAAAAGAAGAGGAGGACTACATAAACAATCAATGTAGCGTAAGAAACCTTATACGTACTGTCATCTTTCATCAGAAAAAAAGAGTTAATTCCCAGGTTTTATGGGTCTGAAGGTGAGGTGCAAGTGGGGGCGGCTGTACAAAAGGCAAATGCTGCCCCCTCGTGGAAGGGACAAAAACATTGCCAGAGGTCTTACCAGCGCTTTATCGGCAACGTCGCCGGAACAAATTCAGGACTGGCACGCCACGTAATATTTCCAATTCATAAATGAATTCGTAGATGGTGATGAATGAGTTAATTGTTCATTGTTGTTTAAGTAACAGGTTGGTCATTGTGTGATTTGGTGACTTGGTTAGCGAGTTAGCGAATTAGCAGAAAAACTTGTCCTGTGACTAAAGTGTCCTTGAGAGTTTTGAAATGCACTTAAAAATGAAATGTATTATCATTATCATCATTACCATCATTATCATTGTCATTATTGAGAGTTTTGAAAGGTGCTTATAAATGAAATGTATTATTATTATCATCATCATCATCTCATCTCATTTTCCGTACCGCTTATTCCTCATTAGGGTCGCGGGGGTTGCTGGAGCCTATCTCAGCTGTCTTCGGGCACGAGGCGGGGGACACCCTGAATTGGTTGCCATCCAATCGCAGGGCACACAAAGACGTACAACAGTCACTCTCACACTCACACCTAGGGACAATTTGGAGTGGTCAAGCTGCCTGCCATGCATGTTTTTGGAGTGTGGGAGGAAACCGGAGGACCCGGAGAAAACCCATGCGGGTCCGGGGAGAACATGCAAACTCCACACAGGGAGGCCGGACCTCTGCACTGTGAAGCCGGTGTGCTAACCACTCGACTACCGGGCCGCCCGTCATCATCATCATCATCATGATCATCATTATTATTATTATTATTATTATTATTATTATTATTATTATTATTATTATTATTCGCCTTTACCAATCTGTACAAATTCATCAACTATGAATGAACCAAAACTCATCATGGCAGTTTTCATAATTTTTTTTTGCAATGCACAATTGTAGGTTGAGGATTGTTTGGCCTTGGGAGAGTTCTGGGCTCGGCTGCGTGACATTGTTCTTGAGGCTTATCAGCTCGCTCAAATGGGCTTGAGGTCCATTTTTGTACATATAGAATTTTTTCTACCTTTTTGTTGTGTCTCTTGTTTGACTTTGGGCATTTTTCAACGTGCTTTTCTTTTCCCTCGCGTGCCGTCACCCTGTCATCCTGCCTCATTGCCGTCATCAATCCACACGTGCTTATGTCTCTTGTGTCCTTCCTTTGCCGTCTCCTCATTTTCCAACTCTTCTTCTTTGACTTTTGTCAACGGCCATGCTCCCCACCAGTGCAACCCCCACCACTACTCGAGTGCCTCCCTGCTTTTCCCAGCATGCTCTCGTGTCTCTTGTTTTGATGGCGTCTAAGCTAACTTTGTTTGACAGTCAGCAGAGGGCGTGCTGGGTGTGTGGCATTTGTTCTTCGAAAGAAGGGCGCAGGTCAAACAGGGGCCTTCGAGATTGTTTGTGCAAAGAGCACAGGTGGGAGTGCTGACCCATTCAGCATTTTATTATTATTATTATTATTATTATTATTATTATTATTTCTTTGGCTTTATTCTCTTGTATGTACAGTATATTACATTTGTAATGATCTGTATTGACTTTGTATAAATGTCTCTATTTTATTTACCATGTTAGGAAAAGAAGAAGATTATATTTGGGTCTATTTTTTTGTCAGATTTATTTCTAGGTTATTCTTAGTATGTATACTTGCAATTATGAATACTTGCAGCTGCTTAACTCATTTACTGCCATTCCTGATTTTTTTTCGTGAATTGAAAATATGACATGGAGCGCCATTCCCGAATTTGGTCGAGTTTTTGTTTTTCCTGCGGAAGGGTGCCGCTAAAGCGCTGGTCAGACCTCTGGCAATGTTTTTCTCTCACATGAGAGGGAAGCATTTGCAATTTGCACGGCCACCCCCAATTCCAGCTCAGATAATTCCAGACCAATATATAGTAAAGTCTTGTTATATCGATATTCTCAGGAGTCGGAAAAAATGTCGATATAACCGTACTATCGATATATCCGTCCTGCGCCGAACTGCATTAAGGGGGGGTACGTAAATGGGGGATCTTTGACATCGCATGTAATTTTATCATTGGGTTCATGGATTGCGTATCTAGCATGTTTTTGTGCAGTAGTGAAGTGAAAAATAAACTTGTGCATAAAATAAAAAACTTCTTTACACTTTTTTAATGACTATTTCCTTTCAAAAATGCAACCAATGCAAAATCCTCACATTGTTCTATTCACATGAAACCACAAACGCCAGCATGTACAAACATGAAAAACAGTGATTGTTGCAAGTGATAAATATATCTGAATGAAACACAATTAAATACATGGATGGAAATCAAAAACTGCAACGTTTACATTACTTACGTTGATGAAGTATTCTGCTGCACGTCGAACTCTTTCGCGTTGAAGGATTTGCTTGTTGGATATTCCTCCACAGCCACGATTGCCTTGTACGTTGTTCGGATATCACAATTCTTACGTTTCCCCATGGTTGAAATTGGTGTCAAACAACAGTACTGTATATAAGCTCTGCTACGCTTTTTTTATTGTGCTCGGTAAGACAGGTCAAAACACGGAAGCTGGTCACGTGACCGGGGCTTGGGAGGACCCGACAACGGGGTTCAAGAGAGTTCCTGGATAGAATGACTGAGCTGTGGCGTAACAAAAGCTCCTGTTTGTATCAGTATGTTATAACTGCTATGTTTTGTTATTAAAAAGAATGACCCGCTATAGCAGCGACTGTGCGCAACATTTGCCATGCTGAGGGGCATTACAGTATGTTTCAGATGCTATTGCAGCAGTAATGAAATACGTGAGCTTTGCTATGATTTTTTTTATTGTGCTCGCGTATGACAGGTCAAAACACGGAAGCCGGTTACGTGACTGGGGGATCTTTAATACAGTATGGCATGTACATCCATACTGTATACACCCTTCAGCAGACAAAACAATAAACATTGTTGAAAAAAACGATTGCATTCATATACAGTACAGTACAGTGTACATGTACATAACACTGCAGCAGGGAAACTGCAAACTGCAATCTTATTATGCAATTTGAAAAAATATTCAATCTTCTTCTGCTTCCCATTTTCACCTTTTAACACAAACGATTCAATCTTGTTTAACATTTCTAAAAAACCAGATGCATTTTCTCTGGATTCTCAGTCAGATCGTACGTCGGTAGCATCTTGCAACGCTTGTGTCTTTGTTGTAATAGGTGTGTATTCAGTTGGTTCTTCATCCTCATCATTCTCGTCATCATGGGAATCTTCTGGGGCAGGGGTCGGGAACCTTTGGCTCGCGAGCCATATATGGCTCTTTTGATGATTGCATATGGCTCCCCGATAAATATTACATATTATAATACATATTGTCGTTTTTTTCGTCGTTCATTTCCCGTTGGGGCTGCAGTTGGCGGAAAGCGCCATTTTGATTGGATGACACTGACCTAGAATGGCCGAAAGCGCCATGTTTATTGAATGATCGTGGCTGTCAACAGGTAAACGCCCCTTTAAATGAGCCCAACTTGTGCACTTCAGCGTGAATGCACCGGAGCATTAGAGGAGAGAAAATGTTCTGATTCTAATTTGCAATGAAACAATACCATCGATGAAGCAGTCGAATGTCAGTGACATTTTAACAAGCACCATGTTAACGTTAGCATCGACATACTTCTGCGAGAAGTAGATTGCAGATAGCAAGTGTGGAAGCTTATGAGCCGTGTGCAAGCGAGCTAGCAGTAACTTCACCTCTGGACCGGCAAATTGAATTTCATTCCGATCGTTTTCCTGGATTTTTACCAAACACGAGGAACGGAAAACCATCCATGTTAACAGTGAGTATTATCACAAAGTTATTTTAAATAATACATTCTGATATTTTGTTGAAAAGTGGCCACACGTGTGTGTGCGCGCGCGCATGCGAGCGTTTGTATGTGCGCCCGCGCACGCGAGCGTTTGTATGTGTGTGCGCGCGTGCCCGCAAGCGTTTGGCTCTCGCTGAAAAACATTTCTAAATATTTTACTTTTATGGCTCGCTTAGTCAAAAAGGTTCCCGACCCCTGTTCTGGGGCATACTTGGCTTTGATTTCGTGTTGGATTCTCCTCAACAGCCACGATTGCCTTGTATTTCATTCCGAGGTCACAATTCTTTCGTTTCGCTATGGTTGATGACGGTAGAAAATGGCGTCTGCTTCACTGCAAGATACGGGAGCTGGTCACGTAACCAAGTCACGGGAGCTGGTCACGTAACCAAGTCACGTGACCAAGTCAACCAACGGCGCGACCGATACAGATTTCGATAATGGTGGTACTGTATAGAAACCCCTAAGCAAATATCAATTCACCTTAAGTATCTTTTGTATCAATATAAACATAGCAAAATGGCCGGCGGGAGATGAAAAAGAGCACCGTACTAACCGGATTATCGTAATAACCATGAATCGTACTAAACGGAACTAATTATACATAAAAAGACTAGTAATGTGCACGGGAGCTGAAAATAGTATTGTAATAAGCAGTATTAAGTATTATCAATATAACCGATATCAATATAACGAGACTTCACTGTAATTTAGGAATTAACTTTTTTTATGATTAAAAGAAGAGGTTGTAAGGTTTCTTATGCTGCATTGAATGTTTATATAGTACTAAAACTCAATCTTTTGTGGGTCTGACAAGTATTTGTTTGCTTTCTTTTTTCTTTTTTTTAATTTGAATCTATAGACATGCTGTACATCTAGATGTGTTTCATTGTGTAGTGCGTATCTACAGGGGTACATAATGTACTTTTGAAAACAAGTTGTTGACAGTATTGTACTCAGTTATACTATTTTGTTATTTTATATATATATATATATATATATATATATATATATATATATATATATATACAGTAAAGTCTTGTTATATCGATATTGGTTATATAGATAGTACCGCTTATTACGATATTATTTTCATTTCCCTTGCACATTTCTAGTCTTTTTATGTATAATTAGTACCGTTTAGTACGATACCCGGTTATTACGACAATCCGGTTATTACGGTGCTCCTTTTCATCCCCCGCCGGCCATTTTTGTTGTTTATATCGATATATCCGTCGCGCCATTGGTTAACTTGGTCACGTGTCTTGTTACGTGGCCGCCATTGGTCGACTTGGTCACATGAGCCGCCATCGGTCGCGCTATTGGTCGACTTGGCCGTGTGACTTTGTCACGTGACACGCCATCGGTCGCGCCATTGGTCAACTTGGTCACGTGTCTTGGTTACGTGTCACGCCATCAGTCGCGCCATTGGTCGACTTGGTCAGGTGAATTGGTTACGTGCCCAGCACCCGTGTAGCAGAGCCATTTTCATTTTCAGACGCTAGCTCGTGTGTAGCAGACGAGATTGAAATGTTCGTGTTAAAAGGTAAAAATGGGAAGCAGAAGAAGATTGATGACTTTTTTTAAATTGTATACATAATACAGTAAGATGTAAGCGTTGCAGTTTCCCTGTTGTGTTATGTACATGCCCACTGTACTGTATATGAATGCAATCGTTTTTTGCAACAATGTTTCTTGTTTTGTCTGCTGAAGCGCGATGATTTTGAAAATTATTAACATTCCATACTGTGTATTAAAGCCAATGTCACTTTTTATTCAAATGCAAATAAAAATGACTTCACGCCAAGACGTCTTGCATTGCTTGTGAATCCAAACAATGGCTTCAGATTCGGATAATATGCTTTCTTGTTACACATCCAGTTATGAATATGTTTCAAATACACTGTAGTTCTGAAGATTAAAGCATACATGTTTACAATCATTAAAGAATTATATGTGCCATTTTGAGGCAACATTGGGGGAACATCTCTCACCCAAAAAAAAAGGGAGCTAATGGCCAGCTCCGTTTCTTATATGGCGCTTGGCTGCCCTCTTTTGGCAGCTTTTGTTTAATGCAGTTCGGCGCAGGATCAGAATCAGAATCAGAATACCTTTATTCGTCCCGCAATGGGGAAATTTGCAGTCCACAGCAGCAATTGAAGAGGGATGGGGTTGGGGTGGGAGTGAAAGGATAGAAAACAAGATATTCTAAGCATAACAAAATAAAAATGTCAACTGTATACTGTGCAAATGTAGATGTGCAAAAACCGTTCTATAAACAAGACTGTACATAGTGCAGAATCAAGAAATGCATTTAGATATAGATATATATCTATCGGATATATCGATAGTCCCGGTTATATCGATATTTTTTCGGACTCCCTTGAATATCGATATAACGAGACTTTACTGTATAATATGTCTGTGTAAGCTCTCAGTCGTACAGGAGTGGTCCATCGATTTTTATATATATATATATATATATATATATATATATATATATATATATATATATATATATATATATTATTTTGGAATGTATTTTAGACAGTCTTCTGCTGTCGCAACTTTTAATCATGATTTTTTTAGCAATTTCTATTCATGTTCTTTTTGTTTAAGCCAAAAACGCCAACTTTATTGAATCAGTAATGACAATGATGCAAGTCACAGCGCAGCCTAGCTTGACTATCCCCTCGTATTGTCATGTAAATTTTAGATGGAAGCCACATAAGTAATGACATCGGGTTCTTTTGGAGGGGAGAGGTGTTCCGCAAGGCACGTACTGCACGTGCGCACACACACACATGCACACAGATAGACTTACACTATGGGATGGGGTTAGTTAGAAACAGATGGGCATAGATTGATGCTTCTGGAATAATTGTGTGTTTGTGCGTGTGAGTGAGATAATTTTCTGTGCTATTTGTACCTGTATGTGTTTTTTTTCTACCTCTCTGCACACATTTGTGTGCTCCCAATACGTTGACTCATGTGTGAATACACGTTTGTGTGCGTGTTCGCGTGCATGTGTGTAATGTCTCATATCAAACACACACAGGCACAAGTCCCATATCGAAACACATCGGACTGGACCCGGCCTGCTGTCTTCCTGGTGCTTTACCTCGACCATCATCATCGTGATCATCATCAGTGTCTCACATGCGCACACTCACACACGCATACACACACACACAGACACACACACACACACACGCAGCTTAATGCAGATAAGAAGAAGGAGGCTCATAAATCAGACAGATGCACCTCTCCACTGGCTGATAAATTCTTGGTGTAAAACAAACACCCTGCATGCAAACTCAAACACATAATAAAATGAAAGGGGCGGGGAGGGCAGTGAGACCCCTTCAGACACACACGCACACGCACACACACACGCACACACACGCACACACACACACACACACACACACACACACACACACACACACACACACACACACACACACACACATCATCATCATCCCGCTATCGTCCAATCAGATGACAGGCTTGTACCGCGGCGTTATCGCAGAGGATGAGGAGCCTCAACAGGAGGTGAAGAGCGACAGAGGGGCTGAGGACGAGTGGGCAGATGGAGAGGGGGGCTGTGGGGTGGGAAGGAAGGTTTGGGAGGGATGTAGGGTGAAGGCAGACAAATGGAGAAAAAAAATGGCCGGAAAACGTTCAGGGTCGGTTTTGGATCCCCGCCCCGCAAGCCTCGAGGCAAACACACAGTTGGGGTTTCAATTCGGGGTTTGAAGTCTGGATTAGTGTTGCACATTCAGGTTTGAGGCCAAGTTAAAGTTAAAAATAGAGATTTAAAAAGAAAAAAATGGGTGTTTATGGCTTTAATTCTTACTATGATGACTCATTAGCAGAATATTTGATATGATTATCGTTCCCTCTCCCATGGGAATGCATGATGGACACTCTCCTATGTCCTTCCAGGTGTCTCCAGAATGGTCGCCATTATACGTTCTCATTGACATTCCCCCCCACATTCATGCCTCACACTTCTCTCACACTGCGGCCTTTCTCTGTCACATGTGCTGATGGCGCAAGTTCGCCAGGTGGCGCCGAAAGCAAAATGGACCACCGAGACCTCAGCCAAGGCCATTGAAGAATCACATTTCAAGTGGTGTCCTGTTATGAGTTTCAAATTTGGATCTCAAGACTCAGTCATGGTTTCAAAAGAAGTCCAAGATGGCGCCCGAGTAGGCAGCCGTTTGCAAGTGCTCTCATGGGTGCTTTTTTTGTTGTTTTTCTGTTTTCTTTTGTCACTTTAAGTTATTGTGTGTGGAATGGATACAGATTGTTTCTCAGAATTTTTGGCCACAACATTCATCAAGGAGGAGACTCTGCTAAGCGGTTGCACCTTTTCGGCAGCACGAATATGTCAGTACAGTTTTTGATTTGGGAGGAATGTCAGTGCCATTTGACTGTCATCGCTGGACTGCTCTGGGGCCATTGTGCTTTTTTGCGCCTGTAGCATTTTCACAGCCTCGCTTTGTTCAGCGGAAAGGTCGGTGCTATTGGACAGTCTGCGGCTGGATGGATGAGTGGCTTGAGGTGCCGGCGATGAGAACAAAGGAGCGTCAACGCAGAGCGCCAATGCGTATGTTGAACTGTCGCGCCTTGGAATTGAAGCGGATTTACGTGAGACAGGAGATGTGAGACAATCTCTTTTCGTCAATGGATGCTACACCTTTGTGTTTGCTTTCAACATTTAGCTTGTAGCAGATGCGCACATTCCACCATGACCTCCCTGATCCACTGGTGAAAAAGACGCTTTGATCCTCTCCTCTTTCATTTAGAATGGCTACCTACAACAAAGAGGGTGCAGAAAGTGCTAAAAAATGAATGACTGTCTGTGTCTTTTGTGTTGTGTCACATTGTTATTTTGTTGTTGTTTTGACTGCCTATATAGCTGGTCCTGTATTTTGTTTTCTACTTCTTTCTTTCCTTTCCTCTTAGTTTTATCACTTTGCTGCTGTGAAATGTAAATTTCTCCACTGCGAAACTGATAAAAGCTTTTCCGATCTAATCCAAATCAGGGATTCAACTCAGGGTTGGGGTTTTAAAATTGGATTCGGATTTCCCGCGAGGGTCAGTATTTCAAATCAAAATTAGTCAGAGTTAAGGTTGATGCTCAGGTTAAGGTTGCGATTTTAATTTGGTTTATAGTTTCAAGCCAGGGTAAGGCTTCAAGATCATGTCCGGGTACCAACTCACCGTTAAAACTCTTGCCGTGATTGTAACGTGACATGGTTTTGCTTTTTCCTAACCCAATGATTCACACAGCCTGACGAGCTCCATTGTCACTTGCAGACGATGACCCCTTGCAGCCCGTTACCTTCGATCAGACGGTTTCGGTGGGCGGAGCTGTCACACTGACCTGCCAGGTGGCCGAGAGCGACAACTCATCACTGCAGTGGTCCAATACGGCGCAGCAGACGCTGTACTTTGGCGAAAAGAGAGGTACGTGCACCACTACGCTTAACACCGAATGTGTGTTTTGGAAATCCCTTGTGGGACTTTCTAGTATGTTTTCAGTGACCCATATCCGATTGGAAGTTCACCAAAAATATGTCCCGTGCTCGCGATATGAACAGCTGTGTATGTGCGTGCGGGCGCAAAGGGCCAGGGGGGAATGTCGTCCTCCTTTCCCAGGGAAGCGAGAGAGAAAAGTCCAGACGAGAACTTTTTGGAGGCCCCTGGAGAGTAGACAGAAATGAGAAAATGAGCCTCTTCTCTGGCGCCATCGCAAACCAAAAAAAACTCCCAAGGTTACTCTCCACTTTAGAGACGGCTGACGAGCCGAGATGGATGTGACGAGAAATGAGGGCCGGGAAGAAAATCCGCTTGTGGAAAATGTACTGAAAGTGCAAAAGATGACCTCCAATATATGACTACGCCTGTTGTAATTCATAAGCACAGATTTGGTGGAGCGGGATGTTGTAATTAGGTCTCATTATGGCCCAGCGCCTCTCCCCCAGGAGCGCGCTTTATAATAACGCGCCCGTTTAACGTGCTATTATCCGTGGCTGGTTCAACTCTTCTACCTTTATGTGTTCAAATACCGTATTTTCCGGTTTATAAGGTGCACCGGAGCATAAAGCGCACCCCAATGAATCAGAAAATCTGAAAACTTTCAGAATCAGAAAACCTTTATTCGTCCCACAATGGGGAAATGAATGGTGTATTTTCAACCTTTTTCCATATTCAGGTAACCGACTTACGAATGGGTTCCATTCCGACCATAAGTCAAAATGGTCGTAAGTCGAAATCCATTCAAAATGTTTCATAGAGACTCAGTGCTAAATGACTTGTGAACGACCTGATTCTGACGCCACGGGGGTGGGCGGGCGTGCGTCGGGGTCACCAGTGTTTTACCGGTTGCTCTCTCCCTGGACTTACCCCGCTCTCCGCGCCGCGGCCCGATCTCGCAGCCATCTGCGGTGCCGATGCACCCGACATGCCCGACACGCCACCTTGCCCCAAACTGTCTCAAAGAGGCGGCGGCTGTGGGCCCGACGCGGCGTTCTCGTCACGCCGATCCCGCGTGCCTGAGCTTGCCAACGTCCATCCACCTCGGCTCCAGTCTTGGCCGCACCGCGACCGGCGTCGGTGGACACTCGCCCCTCCGCTGCCATCACGCGGTTGATTGCTGTGCGGGAGTGAGATGTTGGCTGGCTTGCCAAAATTGTTGTACGCATTGCCGGGCTGCTAGCGCGTTGCGGTGCCAGGCGTAGAATTAAAAGAAAAGAAAAATAGGGTCTGCCGGTCATAAGTACGGGTGGTCGTATGTCACGGCGGTCGTATGTTACCTGTATGAGGCGCACCGGACTATAAGGCGCACCTTAAATGAAGTAAAAACTTTTCCCAAATATAATATGTCTGTGTAAGCTCTCAGTCGTACAGGAGTGGTCCATCGATGAGAAGGTTTCTTCAGCCGTCATCTGTACAAATTTGAGGGTTTCGGACGTTTCGCCAGAGGCTTCATCAGCGAACTAAAGTCTGACTGGTCGTATCGGCCCTATTTATATATCCCTAATGTCCAGCCATGGCGGTGCCGGACACAGCTATGATAGGTCCCTACTCTCAGGTTGGGGGGAGCAGAGGACCACTCCCTGTGGCCCCACTAACGACTGGCCCATTTCCCCCACTCCCACCGGTATCACCTCATCAGCATTACGAATGTTGCCTAACCTGTTTTGCCTAAGCAGGCTATTGTATGAACGATCCAAATTGAACCTCACCCCACCAGACCGGTTTAATGAAATATAATAATGAAATATAATATATAAATATATAAAAGTTTTCCAAATATAAGGCACACCACATTATAAGGCGCGACAGTAGAGGCTGAAGTCAGTGGCTGCTGACAATAGTTACAAGACCTGTTGTGGCTCAATATGACTTCACATATAAGGCACACCTGCGTAAAAGGCGCAAGGGCATCTTTTGAAGAAAATCAAAGCTTTTAGGTGCGCCTTATACACTGGAAAATACGGTCATCTAGGAAGGCACAAATAATGTTAGATTTTAGGAGTTTCCAATTTAACAGAATTTAGCATTTTGACAAACTTCAGCTATCACAAACCGTGAATTTAGACTCATTCTCTGCTGCAGAAATCAAATTTTGCCAAATCATAACAATAAACAAATATATGAATCCTGTTTCTAACCAATCGGCGTGTTAGGCAAGGTGAGAATAAGACTCTAGGATAGCGAGCACCCCTCGCGACCCTAATGAGGAATAAGCGGTACGGATTATGGATGGATGGATATTGATGTATGTTGTCAGATGCTCCAATAGTTAATTCGGAACAGAATCCAAAAAAAAGAAATCCAATCCAATCCATATTGTTTTTAGAAATACATTTTTAATTAACCCATTACTTCACTTTAGTCTAGTTTAATTGTGTGAGTTTTGTTTCTTGAAAAGTCAGCTATGTCTTTCAATTAAAAATTGCTCACAGTCAACATTGGGTTAAAAGAAAAAGAAAAAAGTATGATTTCAGTAGATATCTGATGATGGGTGGGTAGTGCTAAATTTCAAGAACTTCAAATGTGCTTTTTACTTGAGTATTTATCTGATATTCAAGTATGATAAACTTATTCAATAATGAATACATGATTATATAATAAACACCATATACAATAAATGATTTGAGGAGTAATGCGAAGAAGATCAGTGTTTCACACCACATCTCAAATGTTTTGATGTCGAGGTAAAATGACAATACATACAACGGGAGGCAGGCGCGAAGCGAAAGACAACACATGATGAGTTGCAGGGACGGGCCAAGCATAGACGCTGATAAATAACCCCTGACAGGATGATGGATGTTATTTTTTAGGTGTACTTTATTTTCTTTCTTGAAAGACGTGATTGCGCCGCTTTAACACCGCGAGCGCGAGGTTGTCACGCCCAGCCTCAGTGACGGATGATGTGCTGCAAAAATAAATAAATAAATAAATAAATAAAAATAACAATGAATAAAAAAACAGCATCAGCCTTGATTGATCAAAATTGCGATGAGCAACCGAGGTCATAAATCAACCGCCTTCCATCATTTGAATCAGTTGATGGTTGATAGATGTTTAATTAGCATCTCATTTGGATACATTTCAAGCGACTAAAAATGTCATTGTGACTGCCTCCTGCATTTTTTTTTGGGGGGGGGGGGGGGGGGGAATTCACATCGTGGCATGAAATATGAGTTGACCTGCAAAAAAAAAGAAACAAACAAAACGAAACAACCTTGCCCCAAATAAGACACAGGAATTTGGGTTTGACACATTTTCCCCTCAAAAACAATTTCTCGTAGAGGCATGACACTTGGTCAGCATTTCGACAATGGGTAGATCCACCAAAAAAATCTGCAATAATAAATGGCCATAAAGTCACTGGAAGCTCTTTTGAAGCCTTCATTTAGGGCTACTCCAACCTACAAGAATTTGACAAAACAATTTAGTCCATCCAACTGATTTTACCTAGCATGACACAATTTGGGAGGCCTACCAAGAATATTCCCACAAAAAGATGCCGGGCGGCAGTCTGCCATTTTAGTTTGAAGTGGCCATTTTGACTTGGTACCTCCCATTAACAAAAAAAGTCAGCCTACCTGGATAAAATTATGTAGGCATGCGTATTATGAGTACACCCCCAAAAATGTCTAAAGAAACCATCTTCGGAGAGACATCGGCAGGCTACGATTTTGGCTTGAAGAAACTATTTTCAGTATTTTTTTTCCATCATGAGCAACCGCGTGCCAGTTTCCATCATGCAACCAAATTTTAACCACAATTACTGCATTAACAATGGACTACAAATTTACAAGAGTTGACCATGGCTGTGAAAATTGATTACTCTTCTAAATTCCGCATGCTTCCGAAGTGACATCTCTTTATGGAAGCCAGTTTAAATTCCCTTAATTCGTTTTTTTTTTAATTCACATGAATCTCAAAGTCACACATACAGGTAAACAAGAAACAAAGCAGCTTTTTTTCTAGGAGTCACTAATAGTTCTGCAGCAGGCGCCACCTGCTGTTGAATAAATCAAAACGCAATCTTAATTGTTTCGGGACATTGAGCCTCACCTTGTTATTAAAACTGATACTGAGATGAAGAATAATCCCGCCTCCCTTCCCCACCAAAAACTCGAAACACAAATGATGAATTTCCATTGCCAATGCTGATATATTTTAAGTCCTTAATTCTCCATTTATTTTAAGACCCTTTTAAGGACCCGCCGATAGCCTTGAGGGAACGCGTGGGAGCCGAGCGCCGCTAATAGCAGAGATTAAGAAACAGATGTTATTTTTTTCTCTCTTTTTTTCTTTCTTCTGCCTGACGTTAATGCCAAAGTATGAGGAAACGAGACTGAAATGCGAACGATGGAGACGCACAAACAACACGCCACTCGCGCAAAAAGCACCCCACTGTTCTTTGTTTGTGGCATTACTTTGTCATGTAAAAATAAGAAAACAGTATCACAAAGTCAGTTATTGGGGAATTGACTTGACATTTTCCTTCTTTTTTTCAAGCACTGGCTGTTTTATTAAAGTGTAATGAGCATGCCGTGTAGGCACATAGATAAAGGTAAATAATCATGTTCTCAAAATATCTCTCCTGGTTCAGAACTCTCCTTATAACATATGAATGTGTGCCCAGAAGTTAAAAAATGCAAGAAAAAATAGAACTCGATATTTAAAAATATACACTAGATATCTTAAAACACAGAATTTTGCAACAAAAAATGTGATATATTCTGTAAATAGCTAGCTAGCTACATAGCCAGCTAGATAGCTAGCTAGATATCTAGATAGATAGAGTAGGTACTGTAGACTTTTTATTTTACAAAATTCAATTCTATATACTGTATTTTACTAAATTGACCGACCATAAGATAATCCCCCCCCCCCCCCCACCCATATTTTCCTAATTTCAAAAGTGGACAATGTCCATCAATCTTGCTCATCCACAAAAACATAGCAGTTTAAAGGACAACCGACACCATTTTTTTGTTTCCTAACTGACATCAGAAAAACATTTTATAGCATCTAAAATACCCAAAACACACAGGCCGATATTTTTAGTCAAATGCAAAACACCAATAAAAATGACTTAAAGTGTCCCAAAACTACTTCAGAATGACCCCGTAGATGCCGAGTTTCAGAAGGGCCTTGTTCGTGACGTCACGCCAGGACGTCCTGCCTTACTCTAGAGTCAAAATAATTGCTTCAGATTCGGCGAAGATGCTTTCTTGTTACTCATCCAGTTATGAATATGATTCAAATAGTTCTGAAGAGGAAAGCATAAATCTTTGCAATCGATTAAAGAAGTCCTCCTGTATCAATTCGAGCCGTCAGGACTCCAATGTAGCGTCCCAGAAAATGCACGCCGCCCAAGCTCCGTTGGAAATGGGCTGATTTGTCTACTGGGAATTTGTGTCAGCGAATATCAAATAGTTGTCTTGGTGCAACACACGATTCCCCATCGCGTTATTTATGTGTTTTCCTTCTAATTTTGCCATCAACACGCATCAACCCGAAGTTTTCAGACAAAACAAAGTACCCAAAATGGATTGTGTGTCGTTTTTTTCGATCAGGAGGCGTTCCAGACGTGACGTCACGTCAGGCATCGTCGTCAACAAGACTTCCTGAATATTCTGCGCGAGTCATAAAACGTAAAATATAGCTATATGCCGTCGAATCTTTGTAAAAGACGCTCAGTAGAAGCCATTTGAAGTGATTTTACAAATTATAGACACAACTTGTCTTGAGGCGTCGGTTGTCCTTTAACTTTCATTAAGTCACGCCATTTTCAGGTAACTTTAACATCACCACCAACTTCGTTGACTCGGGCGTAAGCTTGAAACTTGGCTACCCAAATTCGAGATTTGGCCAGGTCGTCTGAGAGTATGTCAATATGTCTTAATTATACAAGTCAAATGATTTTTGTCCCAAAACGTTTTCAACGAAAACAAGTAAAACCACAGTGTTTTCTCAGTTATATTTTTTGACTTGTTTTGTTGCAGCAATCAGTTTGTAACGAGGTTCGGAACTTTGCCAAGACATAAACTTTTATTTGAAACATAATGCGTACCTGGGGAATCCTTTATTTGGTTGAAAATCTTCATGCTTAATTACACATTAGGCATCTTCTCAGATGGCAAGGTGATTATGAGAATTTTAAAAAGAATAAACCAAAAAAGTAAACCAAATCTCTTCCCCTGTGCTTTCCAGTTTTCGCATGTTTATTTTGACAAAGGACAATAGCCTGCATTAGTTTCACTAAAAATGCAAAGTCACCATGACAACAGAAGCTGTTTTCCCAATTAAATATCACCTCGAAGCGGAAGCAATCGGAAATTCAGATCATTTGTTTTGAATGCAAAAGTACAGTTTAAAGGTCACACACCTCCCTCATGTAAATGCACTTTGTTTTTCCAACACACCTGTTCTCTACATGAGAATTTGAGTTTTAATTGCTTTGCTTGATTCAATGGGAATGTATTAGCGGGTGTATAGTTAATTTTTGTCTTTACAGCGCTCAATTAAAAAAAAGTTTTTTTCATGCTTTGGCATAAATGAAAACAACAAAAAAACAATTGCATGGGTATTCATCAGGGTGAAACTACATTTGTTATTTGGAGTGGCGGGCCATGGATTTCATCGCTAGGCCTTTCGTAGTGCTACTTCTGAATCAACCCAGACTGAAAAAAAAGTGTGGTGTGATTGACTACATGTCCACTACAGGGTAGCATTAGCTAGGGAATAACTGACCAACCTTTCTTAATGAAGTTCATTTTTTCTTAAAGTCCATCTTGAAAAATGCCTTTAATAGTAAATCTCCAACCAAATCCATTTCTTCGCCTCCTTCAGCCATTGTGGGTTGACGAAACTGCTATTCAATCAACACAATATATTTGCTTATGCAGCTCACTACCGATACAGTGTGCTAGCTCTGGCCAGTATGCTCTTGTCACTAACGGCTTGTGATCAGAGCAGTTTTGTCAAACTCTGCCAATCAGTTTGCAAAAACTCTGACGTTGACCAGCGCCTTCAAGAAGCCATGGTTACCTCTTTTGGGTTACCAACTCGAAATCTGATTGGTTAGAGCAACAGTTTGATCGACATGTTTGATGCTCCAGGGCCCGCAGAACTGATTGTAAAGGCGTTCAGGTAGCTTTCTGACCCTGGTAACAAATGATGGCTGAAATGTGATTGGTTAAATGCTTAAATACGAAAACACACATCTGTGTGAATTATTTAATGCGAATTATTTAATAAGAATTATTACAAATGTACAAAATAGTACAAAATATAATTAACATCAGTCCGTGATTCAGATATTCACGGTCCGCCACTGAGTATTTGTGGTGCGCAGCAGCTCCCAAAAGTACCTGCCTCTATAGTGACACCCGGAGTGAGGCCAGTTTCACTTTTCAATATAAAATCTGCATCTCTACCTTGACCTGCAAAAAACGTACAAAACCCATGCCACAAAAAACAGGAAGTCATTTGTTTTTTTTTTTTTGTTTTGGTTGAAATCAGTTTTTGTCACACCACTAGTGCTTATCATTAGTAGAGTGACAAGAACCCTGAACCTTCAAGATATAGTTTGGCATCTAAGCGGCCATCTTGGGGTCCTTTTAGTCGTTATCAAGCATTCATCGATTGAACCTTTGATACGATGCAACGAAGCTTCACTGTATTTCCGACAACTTTAAACTTTTGTCATCGCATGTGGGCGGAGAAACGTAGCGACCCTCCACGCTAGCTCCACGAAAATCCTACTTCGAGCAAGTGTCACGGCACTATCTGTGGAGTTATCGGGAGGGGGGGGGGGCACCTCGTTCGACGTTCTATGTATAGCACTGTTTATATTTTCATGCGCGGCTCACCGGGCCTGTCAGCGGGTAACACGGGCAGGCAATGTGCCTCCGCGCCGTTTAACCAGCTAATGGCTCCCTAGCGCTTTACAAAACGCCGCTGCCTCTGCCAATGCGGACGCGCTCACCTAGTGGGAGGAGAGAGGCAAGTCGGGCAAAAAGCGCTCGAGTGTTGCCGTGCTTGTAAATCACTCCATTAAATAGACGCCTCCTCCGGCATGGAGACGCTTCGGCCACTTTACAGTGTGAAGCATCCTTAAGTGAAACATGTTGAAATTGAAGGATTGAGACAAATGCGGAAAAGGGTGAAGGGAAGAAGAAAAACACGTATTGATCGACATTGCATCAGTTCTTCTGGCTCTCTGGGGAGTATATTAGCGGCGGCCGACATGCCGTGGAAGAAAAAAAGAACAGTCAAAAAGCACTTTGAAAGGGGATACATGAAAGACTTTTTTTCTGTATTTTGGAGTGCGGGTGTGTTCTTCTTCTTCAAGTGTGTTTAAAAATAGCCCAGCGTTGTAACGACAGATGCCAGGAGACTTCAAAGTTACATAAGCCTTCGTAATATTTTATTGGATTTTTTTCGGGTTAATTAAGCCGGCAATTTTGTCAGTTTGGGATTCTCTAATTGGCCTTTTTTCTCCGGCGGCTTCACAGAATGCAAAACAATCAATACAGCCGCGCTTGTTTTAGCGTAACAAGTTGGGGTTGTTTTTTGGTTTCAATGCTGATGGACCAACAGATGGACAGACCAATGTCATTGAAATCCAATTGGAAACACAAAATTTTTGCAAATGCATCTTCTGAGTTTTGAATCTATGACAAACTTTAAAGCCCCCCCAAAAAAAAATCAATCGACTTGATCATTTTGACTCTCCTCCCTCTCAAACTTGCTTGCAAATCGAACGCATAACAAACGATGTCTCGCAGCCGGCCCCCCCTCGGCAAACTTTGCTTCATCCTGCCGCCTCTCATTGATTATGCACACTTGCGAAGGTGATGATCGTTTAATGCCGTCTGAAGGCGTGTTGTACATGGCGCCGAAGCAATCCAGACAGGGAGGATTAGGTGAGAAAAAAGTGGCAGGCGGGAAAAAAGGGGGGACAGAAGTGCACGCTTAACACATGTTTGATGAGCTGCGATCAATCGGCGCCCTTTGATCGGACGAGCCAGTTTGATGAAGCAAAGCTGCCGGCCGTTGAACCGGGATCAGTTCGCAGAACAGTAAGAGAGCAGGGTGGGGTGACGCCTTTATGACCATATTTGGCAGAACTAAATTCGGATTCATCAGCCGGTTAATTGAAAGATACAAAATACAGTTTTCGGAGGCTTCTCTTAAGGGTCCCTTCCTGCGTACATTAATATAGATATGAATTAAAGGTAGAACCGTGGCCTGTTTTACAATTTGTTGTCATTTTAATTGGTGAAAATAGAGACAGAGAGAAAACACAGCCAACGTTTGCTTGTCGTATTTATTTTATTTTTTTTGTGACAGGTTAGGGGGGTGTTAATGTGTACCATATTTTCCAGTATATAAGGTGCACCGGAGTATAAGGCGCACCCCCAATGAATGCTGTATTTTAAAACTTTTTCCATGTATAAGGTGCACCGAACTATGAGGTGTACCTTCAATGAATGAAAAACGTTCCAAATATAATACATTAATATATAAATGTTTTTCAAATATAAGGGACGCCACATTATAAAGTGCTACACTAGAGGCTGCGGTTATGCAATACTTCTTCTAGGGAGGGGGGGTGATGGAGTGGCTGCTGAGAGTAGTTGAGAGACCTGTTGTGGCTCAATCGTACTTTACATATAAGACGCACCGGCGTACAAGGCACAGGGTCATCTTTTGAAGAAAATCAAGGCTTTTGGGTGCTTCTTATTGTTGGTTCTAATTTTGTATCTCTTCCTGGTTCTGGTTCGACGGAGCTTTACGATGAAATACCAGCGGGGACCATAAATGGTGAACAGAAAAACTACTTTATTCCTGTAAACAATAGAAGAACATGTCTAGTCGGAGCGGGGAGCCAAGAGAGAAAGGCCGCCCCTTTCACCTAGTATTTATCACACAACAGCGATGACATCACTCGACCAGGCCTATCAGCAACAGGGATGGGTTGGGAGAACATTAGACTGGAAATGAATACTTGTTGCATTCTACTGATGGAACAAGTTATCTAATAAGCTACATACATCTATATAGACTAAACTAAACATGAAATAACATAGGATGTTTACGGATGTGTATAAAACACTCTATCACTTATAAACCGAAAAAGTGTAATTAAAAGAAATGACAGGTTTGACATATGGCAGATTTCCATCTCAGTGGATGTTTTGGGAGCCCAATTACCCATTATTGGCAAAAATTGAAATCTCTCCTCTGCACACTCCTCTTCAGTTGACCGCCACAAGTATTCCGTGGGGTTGAGGTCTGGGGACGCAGAGGTGAAGAGCTTGATTCTGTGTCTGGTCAAGCAGGTCTACAATTTTTGTGTGAGAGTTTGCTTCTCTCATTAAAATAGCATGTATTTTCAGGCCGTGAACACATTTTAGTTAGGGGTGGCAATAATCATGGGGTGCACTGTAAATGGGTGCACCATTATCTTTGTCATATTTTTGCAGAAAACATGCAAAAATTGACAGCTTCTAAACATTTTAAAGGTTCATAAAAATAAATAAATAAAGACGGACACCCACCTAAGTGTCTCCCTGGCTTCTATTTGTCCAGATTTGAAGTGTGAAAACATTTGTCTTCCTCATGTGCTTCCTCCTCGCAGTCGGCAAATAAGGCAGGAGGAAAGAGAATTTATGGATGATCTGATCGAGCCCACGCCGAAAGTGCATATGTGTGAGTGTGTGAATATATGTGTGTGTGTGTATATATATATATATATATATATATATATATATATATATATATATATATATATATATATATATATATATATATACTGCATAGAATTTAGATCCATGTTTCAAGTTGAAAGAGCATAGCAGAGATTGAGTGTTTACATTTAGACTTGCGAATGCGTACTCCCATTTACTCTGATTTTCTTAAACGGCAAAAAAATACATATTTAAAAATCTGAAATCTGATGTCAGCATTGGTTCAGTATGTTTCTGCCGGTTTTAAGTGTGTGCATTTTGTCTTATTGACTTGCTCTTCAATTAGCTCGATAATAAGACCCCTGACCAATGGACCATTCACAAATTTATTCGGGAATTGAAAATATGTAGAGCCCCATTTCCGAATTTTTTTCTTGTTTTGGTGACGATAAAGCGCTGGCCATGGCCTCTGGCAATGGCCTCTGGCAATGTTTTTCCCTTCCACAAGGGGGAAGCATTTCCATTTTTTCCATGTTACTGCTTTATTCCAGCTTGTGCTGTTGTTAAAGCGCAATATGTATAAACCGATATCTATGCATTGCATTGTGTTTTGGACAGTCACCCTCATATAATTCCAGGACCATATAATTTAGGAATTAATTCTTTTTCTTTGATGAAAGTAGAGAGTCTAAGGTTTCTTACGCTGCATTGAATGTTTGTATAGTACTAAAACTCAATGTTCTGTTTGTCCTGGAATTCGACTGACAATGACAAAAACCTTGGCACATTTTTGCACAATTCTGGCAGTGAGTGAGTTGACCTCATTAGGAGTACCAGATCCGACCAGTTCATATGGACGTTCACCGAACCTTTCATTTGTGAAAAAATGTACCATGCTGTTTATTTATTATTATTTATTCAGAACAGGAAAAAAAAATAATTGGAGAAGTATAACTTTTTTTATTGTGCACAAAATGAACCAGCCAGTGATGACCGAGCAGGCCTGTCATAACTACGGGCAATTGACAAGTTGAGTCCGGTGTTCTTAACCTCCATGGCAGAGGCTCAATCGAACCCCTTCGAGTGAACTCTGAGAGTTGGATCGAACCCAGGTTAAGAACCACCGCTCCTGACTTGACTGTTTGCTTGTCTGAGACATGAGTCAAGCAGCAAACTATGCAGAAGGCGTTCATGTATACATGATTTGATTTGAGACATGACCTTCCTCCAGAATCCACTTGACCTGTAAGAACGAGCACTGGGTTGAGTAATATGTAATGTTAGCCTAGTAGCACTTTAATTCATATTTCATTTTGAACATACCAAAGAAAAAAATCGTGATGACACAAAACCACAACATTTGGAAGAACGTGTTCTGATTGCATTGAATTCAATTTTATACCAGTTTTTGGGTTCAATTAGAAAGAAACACTCGTAAAATGTAAATGCCTTTCAAGTAGAAACCTTAAATATGGAAAGCCACTATCACATTTGCAGTTTCGGATGTGACAATTTTACACAGTTTATTTTAAAAAATGGGAGGGAAAAAAAATAAAACTCCCTTAATCTCAGGAAATGACAAATATGTCTGATGTCAGGTGACCAGATCAGAATTAAAAGGAGTTCAAAGTCCAGGGACACTGAGAATCAGTATGCGAATGTGTGTGTGTGCGTGTGTGCGTGTGCGTGTGCGTGTGCGTGTATGTGTGTGTGTGTGTGTGTGTGTGTGTGTGTGTGTGTGTGTTAGAGGGCCAGTCATGAAGACAAATGTAGTGACCTTGCAAAGTGATATAGCATGAAGATAGAGTTGTGTTAGATATAATAACTGTCCGTGTGTGTGCGCGTGCGCATGTGTTTGTGTGTGACAGATACACAGTAAAACAAAGACCATAGTAGGTCTTCATAATAAAATGACCAAGTGACGTGGAGTAAAATGATAAAACTTTAAAAAGGGAAAATTAATTAAAATTAGCACGTTGTCTGTTGTTTTTGTTTGTTTGTTTGATTTTGCATCTGCACCCCCCCCAAAAAAAAAGGAAAAAAACAACACAGACAGGCTGTGACATTCTTAAATGTCAGCGCGGCACTGCAAAGAATTTACCCAAGTAAATCTCAAAGCTCCTTTTCAAAAGTTATGATAACATTTCCAGGAAAAGTTGAGTCTCTGACCTTTGATGATGTCATCCTGTGTCAACCAATAGCGTTCTTGCTCCGAGAAGTACGCTTTACAAAAAATGACTGAACAAGTGGTAATTAGAAAGAGGGCTGAGCGCATAAGGCTCAGGATCAACACTTGGCTGAATTTTGGTGAACAGTGCAACTGCAGTGGGGCAAAAAATGCCGCCGGGCGCTGATTTTTAGCCAATTTGGCAGATTGCTTGTGCCAAGAAGAACATATGCCTGAAGTGAGATAGCATCCTTGGGGAAGCGCTTGATGGAAGAACAGTAAGTTGATCTAAATTAGTTCTTGCTTTTATCATGTCTACATCCGGTGCAGTTACCGAAAATAGGGATCATTTAGGGCTCCCATTTAGGGTTAGGCTTTCCAAGTAGGATTTCAAAGTAAGGTGAGCTTTACATGCAGAGTTTTGGGTTTCAAATTAGGGTAATGTATCAAGTTCGGGGTTAGAAGTCACGTGTTCAATGAGAAGTTTGATTTTAACTCAGTCACTGCCAGACCTTGTGCAAAAATGTTTTTGTCAAGGACTCAGAAATTGGAAAATCAATACTTTTCACTTGAAAAATTGCCCACTTTAATCATCATTGGTACAACTCTGTTACTACCTCCTTCAATGTCCATACTTTTATCTTCATTGGATATTTTCATTGCCCGCCATGAGCGCATCACAGATGTTAGGAAATTAGGACCTCTCACACAAACCAATGAACCAGCGAAATGTCAGAAAAAAAGACAGCTTTGACAACCCACAAAAACCGACCCCCCCCCCCAAAAAAAAAACAAAAAAAAAAAAAAAACAAAACGTTAAATCCTTACCTTACTACTCAGTCCCATCACTATTGTGTGACCGACACTACTTTGGAACCTTCAAAATTGGTACCTTTCACATAGCACAACAGCAGCTCCAGAACAAGCGGTGGAAAAAAAGATCACATAAACCCAAATCCATATTGTTACATTGCGCACCTAACAGTACCTGGATGAAATCTGAATTAACTTATTCACTGCCAGATGATGTGCAAAACTGTGTCCATTCCAGTGCCAGGGTTTTTGTCATTTTCACTCAAATTCCAGGACCCACAGAATATTGAGTTTTAGGACTACATAAACATTCAATACAGCTTTAGAAACCCTAGATTCTCTTCTTTCATCATATAAAAAGAGTTAATTCCTAAATTGTATGGGTCTGGAGTTGTATGAGGGCGGCTGTCCAAAATACAATGTAATACATGCATATTGGTTTATTTAAGCGCTTTGACAACACCTGAAACTGGAACAAAGCAGTAAAATGGAAAAAAGGGAAATGCTTGCCCCTCGTAGAATGGAAAAACATTGCCAGAGGGCTGGCCAGCGCTTTATTGGCACCCCCACAATAAAAAAAAGAACAAATTCGGAAATGGCGCCCCACGTCATATTTTCAATTCCAGACTAAATTCGGGAATAGCAGTGAATAATCTGCACACTCCTCTTCAGTTGACCGCCACAAGTATTCCGTGGGGTTGAGGTCTGGGGACGCAGAGGTGAAGAGCTTGATTCTGTGTCTGGTCAAGCAGGTCTACAATTTTTGTGTGAGAGTTTGCTTCTCTCATTAAAATAGCATGTATTTTCAGGCCGTGAACACATTTTAGTTAGGGGTGGCAATAATCATGGGGTGCACTGTAAATGGGTGCACCATTATCTTTGTCATATTTTTGCAGAAAACATGCAAAAATTGACAGCTTCTAAACATTTTAAAGGTTCATAAAAATAAATAAATAAAGACGGACACCCACCTAAGTGTCTCCCTGGCTTCTATTTGTCCAGATTTGAAGTGTGAAAACATTTGTCTTCCTCATGTGCTTCCTCCTCGCAGTCGGCAAATAAGGCAGGAGGAAAGAGAATTTATGGATGATCTGATCGAGCCCACGCCGAAAGTGCATATGTGTGAGTGTGTGAATATATGTGTGTGTGTGTTATATATATATATATATATATATATATATATATATATATATATATATATATATATATATATATATATATATATATATATACTGCATAGAATTTAGATCCATGTTTCAAGTTGAAAGAGCATAGCAGAGATTGAGTGTTTACATTTAGACTTGCGAATGCGTACTCCCATTTACTCTGATTTTCTTAAACGGCAAAAAAATACATATTTAAAAATCTGAAATCTGATGTCAGCATTGGTTCAGTATGTTTCTGCCGGTTTTAAGTGTGTGCATTTTGTCTTATTGACTTGCTCTTCAATTAGCTCGATAATAAGCCCCCTGACCAATGGACCATTCACAAATTTATTCGGGAATTGAAAATATGTAGAGCCCCATTTCCGAATTTTTTTCTTGTTTTGGTGACGATAAAGCGCTGGCCATGGCCTCTGGCAATGGCCTCTGGCAATGTTTTTCCCTTCCACAAGGGGGAAGCATTTCCATTTTTTCCATGTTACTGCTTTATTCCAGCTTCAGCTGTTGTTAAAGCGCAATATGTATAAACCGATATCTATGCATTGCATTGTGTTTTGGACAGTCACCCTCATATAATTCCAGGACCATATAATTTAGGAATTAATTCTTTTTCTCTGATGAAAGTAGAGAGTCTAAGGTTTCTTACGCTGCATTGAATGTTTGTATAGTCCTAAAACTCAATGTTCTGTTTGTCCTGGAATTCGACTGACAATGACAAAAACCTTGGCACATTTTTGCACAATTCTGGCAGTGAGTGAGTTGACCTCATTAGGAGTACCAGATCCGACCAGTTCATATGGACGTTCACCGAACCTTTCATTTGTGAAAAAATGTACCATGCTGTTTATTTATTATCATTTATTCAGAACAGGAAAAAAAAAATAATTGGAGAAGTATAACTTTTTTAATTGTGCACAAAATGAACCAGCCAGTGATGACCGAGCAGGCCTGTCATAACTACGGGCAATTGACAAGTTGAGTCCGGTGTTCTTAACCTCCATGGCAGAGGCTCAATCGAACCCCTTCGAGTGAACTCTGAGAGTTGGATCGAACCCAGGTTAAGAACCACCGCTCCTGACTTGACTGTTTGCTTGACTGAGACATGAGTCAAGCAGCAAACTATGCAGAAGGCGTTCATGTATACATGATTTGATTTGAGACATGACCTTCCTCCAGAATCCACTTGACCTGTAAGAACGAGCACTGGGTTGAGTAATATGTAATGTTAGCCTAGTAGCACTTTAATTCATATTTCATTTTGAACATACCAAAGAAAAAAATCGTGATGACACAAAACCACAACATTTGGAAGAACGTGTTCTGATTGCATTGAATTCAATTTTATACCAGTTTTTGGGTTCAATTAGAAAGAAACACTCGTAAAATGTAAATGCCTTTCAAGTAGAAACCTTAAATATGGAAAGCCACTATCACATTTGCAGTTTCGGATGTGACAATTTTACACAGTTTATTTTAAAAAATGGGAGGGAAAAAAAATAAAACTCCCTTAATCTCAGGAAATGACAAATATGTCTGATGTCAGGTGACCAGATCAGAATTAAAAGGAGTTCAAAGTCCAGGGACACTGAGAATCAGTATGCGAATGTGTGTGTGTGCGTGTGTGCGTGTGCGTGTGCGTGTGCGTGTATGTGTGTGTGTGTGTGTGTGTGTGTGTGTGTGTGTGTGTGGTGCTGTGTGTGAATGTGTGCTTGATGTGTGTGTGGTGGTGTGTGTGTGTGTGTGTGTGTGTGTGTGTTAGAGGGCCAGTCATGAAGACAAATGTAGTGACCTTGCAAAGTGATATAGCATGAAGATAGAGTTGTGTTAGATATAATAGGGCGGCTGTCCAAAATACAATGTAATACATGCATATTGGTTTATTTAAGCGCTTTGACAACACCTGAAACTGGAACAAAGCAGTAAAATGGAAAAAAGGGAAATGCTTGCCCCTCGTAGAATGGAAAAACATTGCCAGAGGGCTGGCCAGCGCTTTATTGGCACCCCCACAATAAAAAAAAGAACAAATTCGGAAATGGCGCCCCACGTCATATTTTCAATTCCAGACTAAATTCGGGAATAGCAGTGAATAAGTCAAATTGAGCATTTCAAGATTTCCAGCCCGAGTTGGCCTTTCCAATTACCTGTAGAGAAATATGGCTCGACCAAAAGTTTCTATTCGGTCTGGCACAGTTTCGGAAGCAATTGCGCGTATGTGATTATTTTTTTTTCCTCCTTACACTTTTCAACTGCTGCAAGACGTCAAAACATGACAGACTGCAAACTCGACAACAGAGTAGGACACGCTAGCAGATTAGCATGTTAGCAGCGCTGGATTAATTCCCTTTGGCGATACCGCCGTATGACAAGTGTGACGGCGCTTTGAAAACAACAACATAACGACATAGTGGGAAAAAAGCGCTCAATATTTAAGGCACTGATCTTGACTTCTACCTCTTTTTCCACGTGTCATGTCGGCCCGTCTCAAGCTCTGCCGAGCTAACGCACCACCGAGCGCTAGTCACATCGACGGCCAATTGCGCGTCAACAAACACGTTGTCACAGCGACGTCAAGAGGAGCTTTCATGTGGAAAGCCGACAACAACAGCAGCAACACTGTTACTGCTGGCTTGTTTTTGCTTTCAAACTGAAAGGCTGGTATATTCATGGCCTCGCTGTTTAAGGAAGACGGGTGAATGCAGTGACAGGAAGGAAGCGGGACAAAAAGAGAGACAGATGGAAATAAAGACAGGTAGGTGTAACAGTAGAAAGGCATGAAAGAAGGAGAGAGGGACGAGCCGACAAAATTAGTCCCATCAGGTCTGTAGCGAGATGAACAGCTTCAAAGAAGGAGAGACCGGCAGACAGACAGACTGGTGAGGAGAAAGCTGGACGGACAGATGGGTAAAGAGAAAGACATAGTTGGACAAACACATGGATACAAAGGTAGTGAGACATTAGATAGACGAGTGGAGAGAGAAGCAGGGGGAAGACAGACAGACAGACAGACAGACAGACAGACAGACAGACAGACAGACAGAGGGAGGGGGGGAGAGCAGGGCCGACAGACAGACATACAGACAGACATACAAGAATCAAGGGAGACAGGCAGACAGACTAAAAGCAAGGGAGAAAGACAGACAGAGAAGATCAAGGGAGACATCAACAAGAAGCAAGGGAGACAAGCAGACAGACAGAAAAGAAGCAAGGGAAACAGACAACAAACAAGGGAGACAGAGAGACAAGAAGCAAGGTAGACAGACAGACAGACAGACAGACAGACAGACAGACAGACAGACAGACAGACAAGAAGAAAGTGACAAGTGGAACGAAAAGTGAGAAACATAAATCCCAAAAGACAAGCTGACATCCAAAGAAAGAGATGGGCAGAAAGTGAGAAAGACAGTCAGACAGACAGAGAGACAGGCACGCCTCAATCCTGCCATCAAACGCAGCAAAGGTCATCCATCACTATCAAGGAATTGGATTTCATCCAATTACATCATCATCCTCATCATCTTCATCGTCATCTTCCTCATAATTGGGGGCTTTCTCCTCGGTGACACGCCCACTCGTGTCACCCTTCATCTTTGTCCTCCTCATCCTGCCTTTCGTCCTGCTTTCCTCACTTCTTTTTACATCATTTTAGGCGCACACACAAAATCATTCATTTCATATTCCAATTTCACCTCTGCCGTCCTCGTCCCCCGCCCCCTCCCTCATTTCTTTGTACCGTCCTTCTCCACCTTTTTTTCATCCTCCCTCCCTTCTGTCTTGCGCACTGTCTCCATGGGCCTTTTCATCTCCATTTTGTCAAGCCCTCTCTCCCTTTATTGCAGCAAATAACCAACAGCATCGCACATAAATGTGGTACAATATTAACACCATTTTCAGCATCGAAACTGTGACAAAAACTTTATACTACCACTGAGAAGCCCCCCCACTGCTTCAACTCACCCTTAAGCCCCCCCACCCCATCAAAATAGCTAATAAAGGTGCCGTATTGTCATGCAATATACAGTTATTGAGTATTTATTGTACCCATTTATGCATTTTTAATCTGGTGCTCCCTGGGGGTGTGCGGACACCAAACTTTAGGGACCCTTGAAATATGGGACACATTTGGCATAAATATGAGAAATTCTCTTAGCCAAATTGCAATTACAACGGAAGGCCGTCAACACCCCGATGCCCTCAGGGGGGTGCACACAATCCCAGGAAGTAAATGCAAAGTACTCATCAAATCCTGACTTGGCATCAATGTGACGAACACCCAAGCAGCCATTATATGGAACGGTTCTTACTCACTGAGTGGGTTGGGCGCACCACAGTTTATGAATACAAATAACACAACTAGAACCGTTAGATTACATTTTCAGCCATGCACCGCCAGATGAGAAGCTCTTATAAACATGATACAGTATATAAACATGACAACTTCACAACATTGTTGGTAACTCATTCGCTGTAATTCTCGAATTATTCGTGAATTCAAAAGCATGATGTGGAGCGCCATTCCCAAATGTGCGTCTGTGTAAGCTCTCAGTCGTACAGGAGTGGTCCATCGATGAGAAGGTTTCTTCAGCCGTCATCTGTACAAAAGTGAAGGTTTCGGACGTTTCGCCTCCTAACCAAGAGGCTTCGTCAGCGAACTAAAGTCTGACTGGTCGTATCGGCCCCATTTATATATCCCTAATGTCCAGGCCTGGTGGCGCCGGACACAGCTATGATAGGTCCCTACTCTCAGGTTGGGGGGGGGGGGCGCGGGACCCCCCCCCTGTGGCCCCACTGATTGTTCCTACATTCCTGACTAACGATTGGCCTATTACCCCCACTCCCCCCGGTATCACCTCATCAGCATAACGACCCTCATCAGCATTGCGAAAGTTGCCTAACCTGTTTTGCCTGAGCAGGCTATTGTATGAACGATCCAAATTGAACCTCACACCACCAGACCGGTTTAATGAAGGATTTTGTTGTTTTATAAGAATCGCCTCTTTTACCCCCCTTTCAAACCATCTATGTTCTTTCGCTAAGATTTTAACCTCATTGTCGTCAAATGAGTGGTTAGTAGCTTTTAGGTGCAAATGTACTGCCGATTGAGGCCCACTAGTATTATCCCTGCGATGTTGATAAAGTCTTTTTTTGAGAATTTGTTGAGTCTCCCCAATGTACTGCTCTTTACAATTTTCATTCTTACAATGTATGGAATAAACTACATTACTTTGTTTTTCATTTGGTAGCCTATCTTTTGGATGCACTAATTTTTGCCTTAACGTGTTTATCGGTTTGAAATAAGTAGGAATTTTATGTTGCCAAAGGACTCTTTGTAATTTTTCAGAAACTCCTGCAATGTACGGTACTGCTACTCCTCTCCTTTTAGAATCTTGAGAATTATTCGTTTCGTTCGCTATTCTTTCTTTCTGACATTTGTTGAATGACCACTGAGGGTACCCACAGTTAGTGAGTGCTCTCCTGATATGTTTTGACTCCTTTTCTCTACCTTCAGTGCTAGTTGGTATTAGTTTAGCCCTCTGCTGGAGGGTTCTGATAACTCCTAGTTTATGTTGTAAAGGGTGGTTAGAGTCAAAAAGTAAGTATTGGTCAGTGTGCGTAGCCTTCCTAAAGACTTCTGTTTTTAGCGCTCTGTCCTCTTTTATAATTACTTTACAATCCAAGAAGGCTAGTTGGTTCTCTTGAATGTCCTCACGAGTAAATTTAATGTTGAAGTCTACAGAGTTGAGATGATCTGTGAAGGATTGAATTTCTTGTTTCTTAATTATGACAAAAGTATCGTCCACATCGGAGGGGGAACCCTTCTTTATGTATTTTTGGCAGGCCATAGATACATGGCGTGGCCTCTCCCGGGTATAATCTAAAATACATCTGTTTGTCTATATGTTTTCCTTTCTCTAGCTTTTGGAGACAGTCAATCATTTCTTTCTTGTATCTATTGGAAGGGTCCCTTTTTAGTTGCTCATACGTGTTAGAATCACTGATTAACCTATTTAATTTGTCTTCATAATCCAATGTGTTGAGCAGCACTGTGCATCTGCCCTTGTCTGCTGGCAAAATAGTAATATTTTTGTCTTTTTGTAGAGTAGTTATGCATGTATCTATGGCCTGCCAAAAATACATAAAGAAGGGTTCCCCCTCCGACCCATTGTTTGTAGCATTGACTCCTCTACATACAATGTAGCCAAATATTTAAAAACTATTTTAGCTCCGTTGGTTGGTAACACAGAATACCACGTAGAGAACACCACAGGGTTTGAATCTGAATTAACTTATTCACTGCCAGATGATGTGCAAAACTGTGTCCATTCCAGTGCCAGGGTTTTTGTCATTTTCACTCAAATTCCAGGACCCACAGAATATTGAGTTTTAGGACTACATAAACATTCAATACAGCTTTAGAAACCCTAGATTCTCTTCTTTCATCATATAAAAAGAGTTAATTCCTAAATTGTATGGGTCTGGAGTTGTATGAGGGCGGCTGTCCAAAATACAATGTAATACATGCATATTGGTTTATTTAAGCGCTTTGACAACACCTGAAACTGGAACAAAGCAGTAAAATGGAAAAAAGGGAAATGCTTGCCCCTCGTAGAATGGAAAAACATTGCCAGAGGGCTGGCCAGCGCTTTATTGGCACCCCCACAATAAAAAAAAGAACAAATTCGGAAATGGCGCCCCACGTCATATTTTCAATTCCAGACTAAATTCGGGAATAGCAGTGAATAAGTCAAATTGAGCATTTCAAGATTTCCAGCCCGAGTTGGCCTTTCCAATTACCTGTAGAGAAATATGGCTCGACCAAAAGTTTCTATTCGGTCTGGCACAGTTTCGGAAGCAATTGCGCGTATGTGATTATTTTTTTTTCCTCCTTACACTTTTCAACTGCTGCAAGACGTCAAAACATGACAGACTGCAAACTCGACAACAGAGTAGGACACGCTAGCAGATTAGCATGTTAGCAGCGCTGGATTAATTCCCTTTGGCGATACCGCCGTATGACAAGTGTGACGGCGCTTTGAAAACAACAACATAACGACATAGTGGGAAAAAAGCGCTCAATATTTAAGGCACTGATCTCGACTTCTACCTCTTTTTCCACGTGTCATGTCGGCCCGTCTCAAGCTCTGCCGAGCTAACGCACCACCGAGCGCTAGTCACATCGACGGCCAATTGCGCGTCAACAAACACGTTGTCACAGCGACGTCAAGAGGAGCTTTCATGTGGAAAGCCGACAACAACAGCAGCAACACTGTTACTGCTGGCTTGTTTTTGCTTTCAAACTGAAAGGCTGGTATATTCATGGCCTCGCTGTTTAAGGAAGACGGGTGAATGCAGTGACAGGAAGGAAGCGGGACAAAAAGAGAGACAGATGGAAATAAAGACAGGTAGGTGTAACAGTAGAAAGGCATGAAAGAAGGAGAGAGGGACGAGCCGACAAAATTAGTCCCATCAGGTCTGTAGCGAGATGAACAGCTTCAAAGAAGGAGAGACCGGCAGACAGACAGACTGGTGAGGAGAAAGCTGGACGGACAGATGGGTAAAGAGAAAGACATAGTTGGACAAACACATGGATACAAAGGTAGTGAGACATTAGATAGACGAGTGGAGAGAGAAGCAGGGGGAAGACAGACAGACAGACAGACAGAGAGAGGGAGGGGGGGGAGAGCAGGGCCGACAGACAGACATACAGACAGACATACAAGAATCAAGGGAGACAGGCAGACAGACTAAAAGCAAGGGAGAAAGACAGACAGAGAAGATCAAGGGAGACATCAACAAGAAGCAAGGGAGACAAGCAGACAGACAGAAAAGAAGCAAGGGAAACAGACAACAAACAAGGGAGACAGAGAGACAAGAAGCAAGGTAGACAGACAGACAGACAGACAGACAGACAGACAGACAGACAGACAGACAGACAAGAAGAAAGTGACAAGTGGAACGAAAAGTGAGAAACATAAATCCCAAAAGACAAGCTGACATCCAAAGAAAGAGATGGGCAGAAAGTGAGAAAGACAGTCAGACAGACAGAGAGACAGGCACGCCTCAATCCTGCCATCAAACGCAGCAAAGGTCATCCATCACTATCAAGGAATTGGATTTCATCCAATTACATCATCATCCTCATCATCTTCATCGTCATCTTCCTCATAATTGGGGGCTTTCTCCTCGGTGACACGCCCACTCGTGTCACCCTTCATCTTTGTCCTCCTCATCTTCCCTTTCGTCCTGCTTTCCTCACTTCCTTTTACATCATTTTAGGCGCACACACAAACTCATTCATTTCATATTCCAATTTCACCTCTGCCGTCCTCGTCCCCCGCCCCCTCCCTCATTTCTTTGTACCGTCCTTCTCCACCTTTTTTTCATCCTCCCTCCCTTCTGTCTTGCGCACTGTCTCCATGGGCCTTTTCATCTCCATTTTGTCAAGCCCTCTCTCCCTTTATTGCAGCAAATAACCAACAGCATCGCACATAAATGTGGTACAATATTAACACCATTTTCAGCATCGAAACTGTGACAAAAACTTTATACTACCACTGAGAAGCCCCCCCACTGCTTCAACTCACCCTTAAGCCCCCCCACCCCATCAAAATAGCTAATAAAGGTGCCGTATTGTCATGCAATATACAGTTATTGAGTATTTATTGTACCCATTTATGCATTTTTAATCTGGTGCTCCCTGGGGGTGTGCGGACACCAAACTTTAGGGACCCTTGAAATATGGGACACATTTGGCATAAATATGAGAAATTCTCTTAGCCAAATTGCAATTACAACGGAAGGCCGTCAACACCCCGATGCCCTCAGGGGGGTGCACACAATCCCAGGAAGTAAATGCAAAGTACTCATCAAATCCTGACTTGGCATCAATGTGACGAACACCCAAGCAGCCATTATATGGAACGGTTCTTACTCACTGAGTGGGTTGGGCGCACCACAGTTTATGAATACAAATAACACAACTAGAACCGTTAGATTACATTTTCAGCCATGCACCGCCAGATGAGAAGCTCTTATAAACACGATACAGTATATAAACATGACAACTTCACAACATTGTTGGTAACTCATTCGCTGTAATTCTCGAATTATTCGTGAATTCAAAAGCATGATGTGGAGCGCCATTCCCAAATGTGCGTCTGTGTAAGCTCTCAGTCGTACAGGAGTGGTCCATCGATGAGAAGGTTTCTTCAGCCGTCATCTGTACAAAAGTGAAGGTTTCGGACGTTTCGCCTCCTAACCAAGAGGCTTCGTCAGCGAACTAAAGTCTGACTGGTCGTATCGGCCCCATTTATATATCCCTAATGTCCAGGCCTGGTGGCGCCGGACACAGCTATGATAGGTCCCTACTCTCAGGTTGGGGGGGGGCGCGGGACCCCCCCCTGTGGCCCCACTGATTGTTCCTACATTCCTGACTAACGATTGGCCTATTACCCCCACTCCCCCCGGTATCACCTCATCAGCATAACGACCCTCATCAGCATTGCGAAAGTTGCCTAACCTGTTTTGCCTGAGCAGGCTATTGTATGAACGATCCAAATTGAACCTCACACCACCAGACCGGTTTAATGAAGGATTTTGTTGTTTTATAAGAATCGCCTCTTTTACCCCCCTTTCAAACCATCTATGTTCTTTCGCTAAGATTTTAACCTCATTGTCGTCAAATGAGTGGTTAGTAGCTTTTAGGTGCAAATGTACTGCCGATTGAGGCCCACTAGTATTATCCCTGCGATGTTGATAAAGTCTTTTTTTGAGAATTTGTTGAGTCTCCCCAATGTACTGCTCTTTACAATTGTCATTCTTACAATGTATGGAATAAACTACATTACTTTGTTTTTCATTTGGTAGCCTATCTTTTGGATGCACTAATTTTTGCCTTAACGTGTTTATCGGTTTGAAATAAGTAGGAATTTTATGTTGCCAAAGGACTCTTTGTAATTTTTCAGAAACTCCTGCAATGTACGGTACTGCTACTCCTTTGAAAGGGGGGTAAAAGAGGCGATTCTTATAAAACAACAAAATCCTTCATTAAACCGGTCTGGTGGTGTGAGGTTCAATTTGGATCGTTCATACAATAGCCTGCTCAGGCAAAACAGGTTAGGCAACTTTCGCAATGCTGACGAGGGTCGTTATGCTGATGAGGTGATACCGGGGGGAGTGGGGGTAATAGGCCAATCGTTAGTCAGGAATGTAGGAACAATCAGTGGGGCCACAGGGGGGGGTCCCGCGCCCCCCCCCAACCTGAGAGTAGGGACCTATCATAGCTGTGTCCGGCGCCACCAGGCCTGGACATTAGGGATATATAAATGGGGCCGATACGACCAGTCAGACTTTAGTTCGCTGACGAAGCCTCTTGGTTAGGAGGCGAAACGTCCGAAACCTTCACTTTTGTACAGATGACGGCTGAAGAAACCTTCTCATCGATTCCCAAATGTGTTCGTATTTTTTTTCTTGCAGGGGTCCCGATAAAGCGCTGGTCAGACCCCTAGCAACATTTTTTTCCTTCCGTTAGCGCTATATAAATCAATGTGTATGTATGTTTTTGTATTTTGTACAGCCGCCCCCATTTCAAGCTCAGATAACCCCAGTCCTATATAGTAACTTAGGAATTAACTTCTTTTTTCTATCTTTCCTTTTTTTCTTTCTTTCCTTTTTTCTTTCTCTCTTTTTTCTAACTCTTTTTTTCTTATGAAAGAAGAGCATCTCAGGTTTCTAACTCTGAATTGACTCAATATTCTGTGGGTCCTGCAATTTGAGTGAAAATGACAAAAACCACTGGAGTCGACACATTTTTGCACATCGTCTGGCAGCAAATGAGTTAAAAATCATTATAGGCAAACAATTGTTTTGATTTGATGCAGCCCATGAGGTGGGCGCGGTGGGCACACCACGGTTTGGTTAATCCGCCATCTAAAGTTCACAGCATATGTAAAATTATCATGACTTGATCAAAATGTTAGAAAGCTCATATGCAAGCAGTCATTATAATGGAAGTTGTGTGCATTCGTTTGGAGATATAATGGGGTAGAGCATAGAAAACACAGTGTGACTCGGTATAAATGTTAAGAGAAGTCACAAATAAACTACCATGAGATGGAATGACAATCATGTGCATGACTGGGTTATGCACACCACACTTGGGGATTTCCAAATATACAACGAAAGAAATATCAGAACTTGGGGTGAGTGTTTAAAAACTCATCATTGCACTGGGATACGCACACCGCAGTTTGTGATTCGCACAAATTCATGCTCAAGTTCAATATACCTCATGCACTCCGCAGGTATGCTTTCCACATTTTGTAAATCTCTGATGTACAAAATACATCTTGAAAATATTACATATATAAAAATATCACACAGCAAAAAATCCAGAACCTGAATAAATGCACACTACTGTGATATTGGATGGAGATGACATACTCGAGGGTGCGCACACAAGTTTGGGAGTTCTTGATAAAATCATCTACGGTATTTTACAAACAATCAAATGGCAACTATGATAAGATATCATTCGATTCACAGATCCCCGGTGGTGCGCACTCTACATTCCGGAAATCCTTGACATATAAGCTACGGTTTGAAAACAACCTGACTCAGCGTGAATATTAAAAAGGCTCATTAGATGGGATGACGCGAACACACCCTCGGGGGTGCGCCAGTGTTGGCTGATGTACAGGATGCTGTGTAAAGCTTTGATGACTGTGCATAAACTCTCACATGTGCAAAGCGGGAGAAAAGGAAGGCATGTAGTTATTAGAAGCAGGAAAAAAGTGGTTCGCTGGCCGGTTTCAGCGTAAAATATTAATGAGGTTGTTTGTATGAAATTTACCCACAATAAGCTGTTGTCATCGTTGTTGTTTCTGCTGCAGCGCTGCGAGACAACCGCATCCAGCTGCACCGCTCCACACCCACTGAGCTTTCTATCATCATCTCCGAAGTGCAGCTGTCTGACGAGGGCGAGTACACCTGCGCCATCTTCACCATGCCCGTGCGCACCGCGCATGCTACCGTCACCGTGCTGGGTAAGGTTTGCTTCTCCAACGCTTATAAGGAAGAAAAAAATGTTTTTGGCCGGAATTTATTTTGTGATCACCAAAAGAATTTCAATTTTCCTCAAAATTAGTATTATAATATTTTTTACTATTGTACATGGACATTTTTTAAAGAATGTAGTTGCTTCCCGAACTATTTATTTGTCAATTTCCTATATTTGGTGAATTCATGAAATTCTTCATTTAAAAAAAAAATAAAAAAATATGTACTTTTTCAGAAAAAAAAAATAAAAAATCAGTATTTTTTTTCATCAGCCTGGTGTTTTACATGGACATTTTTTAAACAAAATAGTTGTTTTCTGAACTATTTAGTTGACAATTTAATGTATTTTGACAATTCATTAAATTATTAATTTAAACTAAATGGAAAAACTATTTACTTTTTAGGAAGAAGTATCATACCTCTGAAAATGTTGGTTACTGATTCGCTGTGGCGACCCCTTGAAGAGAAAAGCCGAAAGGAAAAGAAGAAGAATCAAAAACCATATTTTTTAATCAATCTGGTGTTTTACATGGACTTTTTTTAAATGGACATTTTTCTATAAAGGATGTAGTTGCTTCTTGAATTATTTATTCGACAATTTAATGTATTTTTGGAATTCATTAAATTATTCATAAAAAAATGAAAAGAATGTACTTTTTAGGAGAAAATAAATAAATCCATTTTTTTTCAGCCTGGTTTTACAAAAAAAAAAAAATTCAAAGAAGAGTAAACATTGATCTAAAAGATTGCCAAATATCGTCATCCCGAAGAAAAATACAACCTTCCCCGCTCCCTCTAAAACGACATCATTTACACATAATGGCATCAAGCGCACATTTATTCCAATGTGATTACGTCATATTAAATTTCCAATTTTCTGTGCTACGAATACTTTTGGAATGACAGTGGATGGAGAGGATTGTTTGGTGACCTTGTGAAAGTCACCTGGCACCTGCCTGCGAAATGTGGCTCTTAACCACAATGAGGTATCGATCAGATCAAAAAAAATCATCAATATTTGATATTTCAGCATTTGACCCTGTGTTATGGTGGTTATTCCTAAGAGGAATATTGAATATGAATGAGGGAATGGTAATCGTCCCCATATAGACACGGCTGTCCAGAGAACCGCAAAAAAAAAAAATGATGAATTATTCCATGATCGATTAAAGAGGAAGCGCACAACCAGATTAAAAAATTTGACCCACAGCACATGCTTGTTGTTTTGCCCA